>NC_041384.1:116242859-116261559 GCF_002162155.2 Triticum dicoccoides | reverse complement strand
CAAGTGGTGATGAGGTGACCAACCGAGCGGCAACGCACGGGGCGGCCGAGTGGTGATGAGGTGACCAACCGAGTGGCGACGCACGGGGCGGCCGAGTGGTTATGAGGTGACCAACCTGTTGGCGATGCGCGGGGCGGCCGAGTGCTTATGAGGTGACCAACCTGTATCATGTTTTTAAACTTAGGCGAGTACTGGACTACATCTAAGCCCCCGAGTGGGAGGGTTGCTCTCCACTCGGGAGGATTTTTCGAAACTTAGGCGAGTACTGGACTGCAGCTAAGCCCCCGAGTGGGAGGGGTGCTCTCCACTCGGCAGGATTTTTTTGAAACTTAGGCGAGTACTGGACTGCAGCTAAGCCCCCGAGTGGGAGGTTTGCTCTCCACTCGGTAGGATTTTTTTAAACTTAGGCGAGTACTGGACTGCAGCTAAGCCCCCGAGTGGGAGGTTTGCTCTCCACTCGGTAGGATTTTTTTGAAACTTAGGCGAGTACTAGACTGCAGCTAAGCCCCCGAGTGGGAGGTTTGCTCTCCACTCGGTAGGATTTTTTTTAAACTTAGGCGAGACGGATTCGCAACTAAGTCACCCACTGGGGGATTGAGAGCATATAAAAAGAATAACAATCATTTATGAGATTGTAAAAACTGTGTCGCGGGGTTACCGAGTGGTGATGAGGTGACCAACCGATTGACGAGGCCCGGAGCGGTCGAGTGGTGATGAGGTGACCAACCGAGTGGCGACGCATGGGGCGTCCGAGTGACTTAGAGGCGCGTGCCGCAGTGGCGACGAGCGAAGCGTCCGAGTGACGTAGACGCGTCCCGCAGAGTGGCGACGCGCGGAGCGTCGGATGATGTAGACGCGTGGCCCGGAGTGACGATGCGCGGGGCGTCTGGATGAGTCGGACAAGTTGATGATGATGCGAACAGCTTCGTCACTGCGTGCAGGGCGGTCGAGTGATGAGGTCATGTCCAGCCAAGTGATGACACACGGCGGCCAAGCGCATATGATCCGGTTTGGTGCGTGTCACATCCCTAGTCTGGTATGACCTAGACTAGCTAGTCATTTGTGCATCATGTTTAAATTTGAAATGAGGATTGGTGGAACCCTCAGAATCATTTTTGAAAATGACCCAAATAAAAATTTCTCCAAAAGGGTCCAAGAAAATGCTCATGTTGCTCTCTGAAAACATTGGACAGAGATAAAAATCAAACCAATATTTTTAGGAGCTCATGGATATTTAATTTTGGCCATTTGGATTAATCCGATAATTATTTGCTTTGGAAATATATTGCTATATATATGAAATATGGTCCAAAAATTATGCCATTTATAAAGGACCTCTGGAATAATATATCTAGCTCCTACAAAAATTGGCATAAGGTAATAAAATGATTTAATATTATATTAAATCAAAACAAATGTCAGAAAAATTAGAAAACAAAAATAAAAGAAGGAGGGGCTTACCTGTGGCTCCCCCCTGTGCAGCCCAGCCGCAGCAGGCCGGCCCAGCCAGCAGGCGGCCCAGCCCGCCTCCTCCTCTGTCGTCTTCGTCCTCGACAGAGGGAGGGGAGCGTGCCCGGCGCGCGCGCGCGCCACCGCGCCACGCCACCTCCCTCCCTGCCTGCCTGGCGGCCTTCTCGTCGCCCTCGATGCCCCGGACGACGCCACGCAGCCACCCCGACCCCCTCGCACTCGCCCTCGCCCTCCTTCTCTCCCCCTGCTCTCTCTCTCTCTCACCCGAAGCACTGCCGCCGCCGCAGCTCACCACCGACGCGCTCCCCGCCGTCCCCTCGCCCCTCCGTAGAGTCCCCGAGCTCCGCCGCGACCCCCTCTCCCTCCTCACCGAGCAAGCAACCCGGGCGAGCTCCGCTTCGTCGCAATCGCCGTCGTCTTCAAGCTCCGGCCGACGAGATCGCCGTCGTCGCTCCGGCTGCCCCAAGCCTTCCCCGAGCTCGCCGACGACGCCGTTGGATCCGCGGTGAGCTCCACCGCCGTTTCCCTCTCTTCTCCCCTTCGTTCCCGCGCCGTAGCACCGTTCCCCACCACGGCCGAAGCCTCTCGTCGCCGTCCTTGTCGCCGTCGCCGTCTCGGCCCGCCTCCGCCCAAACCGAGCATCCCTTCGCGCTCCCGGTGCCACGAGGGTGCCGCCGAGCCCCTCAGGTGGCCTGCAGCCCGATCCCCGTGCCCCGCAGCCCGACCCCGTGCCCCGCAGCCCGATCCCGCTCGCGCCCGAACTCCGGCCGCCGCCCAAGTGGTCGCCGCCGTCGATCTAGGCCATCTCCGGTGAAACGGAGGGCACCAGTGGGTGCGCGCGAGCCCCAGCTTCCCGCGCGTGCCTTCCGCTGCTCGATTGGGCGCCGGAGTGGAAATCCCGCGACCTCCGCCGCGTTTGCTGCCGCCGGCGGCTAAACACCGGCGTATTAGCCCCGGTTGACCAGGGGGTTTGACCTCCCCTGGCTCAATGACAGTGGGGCCCGTCCCTGCTAATTCGAGTTTAGGATTAGTTTAAATTTAATCAACTCTGTTAATTAACCCTGACACTGACAGTGGGCCCCAGTGCCACTAATCTTTTAATTAGGATTAAACTAACCCTGTTTAACCCCCTGTCACTGACGTGTGGACCCCACACGTCAGGTTTGACCCCAGCCAGCCGCAGTTGACCGCTGACGTCGTGCTGACGTCATGCTGGTGCAATATTTATTTCTGGATTTAAATTAAATCAGAAAATTCCAGAAATTGTTTTAAACTTCAAAAAATCATAACAATTCAACCGTAGCTCAGATTAAAATAATTTATATATGAAAAATTATCAGAAAAATGTAATCTATCCATCTGTACTAGTTTCATGCATGACAAACCAACTTATACATGCTTAATATGAGAAAACACATTATGGCATATATAGGAGCTTAATTTGGAGATGCATTTGAACCTTTGGTTCCAATGGACTTCAAACCAAATGAATACTAGTTGCACTAGCTCAAACAACATCACATCTTCATGCCATGTTCATGCATCATATTGTTGCATATGTTTGTGTATTGATTGCCGGCACCGTTCCTTCTCGATAGGTCTTGCTCCGGAGACCGTTCCAGAGTACCTGTCTGTGAAGCAGTGCCTCCTCTGTTGATTTACCAGGCAAGCAAACCCCCTTGTTCATTCCGATACAATCCTACTCTCTCGCTCCTGCTCTCAGTTATTGCATTAGGACAACAGCGATTCATCTGCTACTTTGTGCTGCGGTAGTTGAACCCATTCCTCTGCATGACCTGTCATTGCCACAGTAAATAGTTGAAACCCACTAGCATGTGTAGGAGTTGATTGAAGCCACTGATGTGTTCCTACCATGCTATGCCTGCTATTGCTTAGAGTTGTGTCAGGTCTGATTCATTGGGTATGAATTGGAGTGTTACGATATGTTCTGGTGCTGAGAGTTAAGTGTGTGAACACGATTTGGTAAAGGTAGCGGTGAGAGGCCATGTAGGAGTACATGGTGGGTTGTCTCACTGGAACCGTCCTTAAGCACTGAGTTCTATGTATGTTGTCCAATGACTCGATACTACCACACATTGGGCTCCGGGCGCTCCAAGCCCTCTCGACTTATTAACCAACTTGATCTCTGTCCAGGAGTCGCAACTAGTTTCTGGTGTTTGTAGGTAGTGTTAGTAGTCTACCAAGTGGCACCCGGCCAGGTGGGCTTGGGACAGACTAGGCACAAGTGGCACGGTGTACCAAGCGTAGATCCATCCGGCGAGGTGGGCTTGGGAACCCTGCACACATCGTTTGGGGCCGTGAGTGAAACCCCGGCCGGATCTCCTTGCGGATGGAACCCGAATAGGCGATAAACCTGGATTAGAGTCATGTGTGGTTAGTCAGGTCGTGGCCGACACCCTCGCCAGGCTTCCGCTTGAAGGTTGCCGAGATACATGACGTGTACATGGCGGTAAGTGGCGAGAGCGTGTGTGAAGAAGTACACCCCTGCAGGGTTAACATGATCTATTCGAATAGCCGGGTCCGCGATTATGGACTTCTTGGATGCTTACATGGTACATAGACAACTTGAAATGGATACCATAAAATGCTCAAGACAAGTGTGAGTGCTATGGATGGCCTTCTCGTAGGGAGACGGGGATGAATCCATAGTAGTGTATTGTATGGTGATTAGTGGACTCGTGTACGTTGTCTCACCTCCAGAGTTTCTGGTAGTCGTAGAACAGGATAGCCACAGAGTCAAAGCTGGCTTGCTGCAACTAAACCCCACATTACCCTCTTGATACAAATGCATGTACGATAGGATCTGATGTATGTCTTGCTGAGTACCTTTGTACTCATGTTGCTTCATTTATGCTTTTGCAGCGGAGACTTCGGTCTTACTAGTGTTCTTGTGGACTTCGACTAGTAGCTAGTACCTCAGCTACGATCTTGATCGGATGTTGTAGATAGTCAGGCTTTCAGCCTTTTTCATTTATAGGTGTCTGTACTCAGACATGTAATGCTTCCGTTTGTTGCTTGACTGCTCTGACTGTTGGGTCATGTGACCCCTGTTTGTAATAATGCTATGATGGCTCTTCTGAGCCTTTATCTATTTGAGTTGTTGAGTTATGTTGTGATGCCATGTTGTACAACACATACTTGCATGTTATGCGTACGTGTAATGTGTATTGCTATGTGTGGGATCTGACTATCTAGTTGTTTATCCTTAGTAGTCTCTCTTACCGGGAAATGTCTCCTAGTGCTTCCACTGAGCCCTGGTAGCTTGCTACTGCTCCGGAACACTTAGGCTGGCCGGCATGTGTCCTTCTTCGATCCTGTGTCTGTCCCTTCGGGGAAATGTCACGCGATGAATACCGGAGTCCTGTTAGCCTGCTACAGCCCGGTTCACCGGAGTCCTGTTAGCCCAGTGCTACAGCCTGGATTCACTCGCTGATGACCGACACGTTCGATGCTGGGTCATGGATGCCTGTCCCTGTAAGTTAGTGCCACTTTGGGTTTACGACTAGCCATGTCAGCCCGGGCTCTTTATCATATGGATGCTAGCGACACCATCATATACGTGTGTCAAAAGG
This sequence comes from Triticum dicoccoides, assembly GCF_002162155.2. Taxonomy (NCBI): domain Eukaryota; kingdom Viridiplantae; phylum Streptophyta; class Magnoliopsida; order Poales; family Poaceae; genus Triticum; species Triticum dicoccoides. Next base: position 116,256,496 of record NC_041384.1, on the reverse strand, counting down.
CGCAAACGGTCCCGGGCAAAGGTAAGGCGACACCCGTGGGGATACCGTGCGTGAGGCCGCAAAGTGATATGAGGTGTTACATGCTGGATCGATGTGGCATTGAGTCGGGGTCCTGACAGCGCTGGTATCAGAGCCTGACTGCCTGTAGGATTACCAAGCCAAACCGGTCGAAGTTGAGTCTAGAAATGCTTTAGTTATGTAAGGGAATTGATTGTGGGTTGGAACGTAAGGCTCTTTTTACTCCTTTACTTCATGGCCTTCTGATCTGAGTCGTCCTATCTTTCCTACGGGGTTAAGGAACTAGGCTTTCTCTTCCGTTTATCAGGATCACGTGTTACTACTCCGTAGTCCCATAGGATTGGTTGATCAGAGTCATACCCTAGTTTTGAGTATTTCCGGTGTAGTCTGTTTAGTATGATCTCAGAACCTTGAGTAATGTTGATGAGTATGTTACCACCCCATTTTTTAGTAGGATGTCTCATTCTGAGCAGTTTACTGCTGTTATGCTGCCGAAATTTCCCTAGGAGTTCGAGAGATACTAATTCCTTGTCCTACGTTCTACAGTCCATAGTTGATGCTGATTCCGTCCTTGGTTCGTTTCTCAGGATGTCATCAGCTAAGCGAAGTTCCGTTTCTCATGGCCAGAACCACGGAGATGGTAGGGATGAGGATCCTCCCGACCAGCCTTCGTTGACAGAGTTCATGCTAGAGATGGAGAGGAACAAGCGTGAGTCCAACCGCTTGTTGGCACGTATCGAGGAGAACACCGCACATCAGCCCAATAAGTCTGTGACCATTCATGACTTCATTCGCTTGCACCCACCTACCTTTCATCATTCCATCGAGCCACTCGATGCAGATGACTGGCTCCGTAGCATCACTCATAAGCTGCATTCCGCGAGCATAGCCGAAAGTGACAAGGTCACCTATGCTGCACACCACCTGGAAGGTCCTGCTAGTCTTTGGTGGCAGAACTATGAGGCTATGCTTCCAGCTGGCCAGACTTCCACCTGGAGGGATTTCGTTGAGGCTTTTCGCGAGCATCACATTCCTGAAGCCCTCATTGATCGCAAGAGAGAAGAGTTCTGTAGTTTCACCCAGGGTAAGATGGCTGTTGATGCCTATAGTAGAGAGTTTGAGAACCTCGCCCGTTATGCCACAGAAGAGGTGTCCACGGACGCCAAGAAGCAGGCTAGGTTCCGGAAGGGTCTCAACCCCAAGTTGCGTCGTGATCTCCACCTGCATCATTGTGATACATTCCAAGCCCTTGTGAACAAGGCCATTAACGCAGAGACAGCTCAACTCACTTACGAGGAGTCTCGTAAGCACACTCGTGATTTGGGATCTTCCTCCGGTTCTAGCTCTCAGAAGCGCCGGATTTGGGTTCCAAACTCCGCTCTTCCACCCAAATATGTACCGAGGCCATTTTATGTGGCACCTCCTCAAGTTCAGCAGTATGCTCCACCCAGGCCTATTGGTGGACCGCCTTCTAATACAGGTCCACGTCCTACCTCCAAGATTTGTTACAAGTGCGGAGAGCCAGGCCACATTGCCCGTAATTGCACTCAGACCAGAGTTGCTCCACCCCAGCCCGAGAAGTCTATTGGCCGTGGTAAGCCATCACGCAAGATGATCAGTGCCAAGTCAGCTCCCACTAAACATGGACGTGTGCATCACGTCTCAGCTAAAGCCGCTCATGATGATCCAGATGTCGTTCTTGGTACACTCCTTGTCAACTGTCATCCGGCATCGGTTTTGTTCGATACTGGAGCGTCTCATTCCTTCATTTCTGAAAGCGATGCCCGCTTGCACGACATGTCATTTTGTGATATGCCCTCCCCACTACTTATTCAAACTCCTGGATCCAAATGGCAAACTTCTAGGATAAGTTATGGCAATGAAATCCTTGTTGACAGACTTGTATTCCTTGCTTCCTTGATAACTCTCAAGTCTTCGGATATTAACATCATCTTGGGTATGGACTGGATGACAGCTCATCATGCCAAGATTGATTGTTTCACCAGGTCTGTTCAGCTCACACACCCATCTGGCAAGATAGTCACTGTCTCCACTAGAGTTGCAAAGCGTCAGCTCTATTCCCTTAATGCCAGCCCTCTTCCAGACCTTGAAGATATCCCGGTAGTCCGTGACTTTCCGGATGTCTTTCCAGAGGAACTGCCAGGTGTTCCGCCTGATAGAGATGTAGAGTTCGTCATAGATCTTATCCCAGGAACAGCTCCAATCTCTAGGAGACCCTACAAGATGGCACCCTTAGAACTAGCCGAGCTTAAGAAACAACTTGATGAGTCCTTGCAAAAGGGTTTCATCAGTCCTAGCTCTTCTCCTTGGGCTTGCCCCGTCCTCTTCGTCAAGAAGAAGGATGGTACGGATCGGATGGTTGTAGATTATCGCCCCGTTAATTTGGTTACGATAAAGAACAAGTATCCGCTCCCCAGGATCAACGATTTGTATGATCAGCTCGCTGGATCCTCAGTCTTCTCCAAGATGGATTTGAGGTTAGGATACCACCAAATTAAGATCAGGAACGGGGACATTCCCAAGACAGCCTTTGTTACTCGTTATGGTCAGTACGAGTACACCGTCATGTCCTTTGGCCTAACCAACGCCCCAGCCACATTCTCCTGCTTGATGAACTCGATCTTCATGGAGTACTTAGATAAGTTCGTCGTGGTTTACCTCGATGATATTCTTATCTACTCGAAGAACGAGGAAGAGCATGCCGAACATCTTAGACTTGTGTTAGAAAAACTCAGAGAGCACCGCCTTTATGCCAAGTTCTCCAAGTGTGAATTTTGGTTGCCAGAAGTGACCTACCCAGGCCACGTAATCTCTGGTAAGGGCATTGCTGTCAATCCCGAGAGAGTTCAGGCTGTTCTCGATTGGACTCCACCTGAGACCGTTAAACAAGTTAGGAGTTTCCTTGGTCTAGCCAGCTATTGTCGCCGCTTTGTTGAAAACTTCTCCAAAGTAGCCAAACCCCTCACGGAACTTCTCAAGAAAGATAAAAAGGTGAGTGGTCCCCACAGTGTGAAAACAGTTTTCAGGAACTGAAAAGGCGCCTGACTTCTGCTCCCATACTTGTGCCACCGGATTTCACTAAAGACTTTATTATATACTGCGATGCCTCACAACAGGGACTAGGTTGCATTCTTATGCAGGATCGTCATGTGATTGCCTATGCATCTTGACAGTTGCATCCACATGAGGATAATTATCCTACACATGATCTAGAGCTTGCAGCCGTAGTCTATGCACTCAAGACCTGGCGACATTACCTTCTTGGTAAACGTTGCGAGATCTACACCGATCACCAGAGTCTCAAGTATATCTTCACCCAACCAGACCTAAACCTTAGGCAAAGACGATGGTTGGAGTTGATCACAGATTATGATTTAGGGATTACCTACACCCCAGGCAAAGCCAATGTCATGGCTGATGCTCTAAGCCGTAAATCCTATTGCAACAATCTCATGTTGCAGCAAGGCCAACCACTTCTCCATGAGGAATTCTGTAAGCTTAATCTTCACATTGCTCCTCACGGATTCCTTTCTACCCTGGTGGCGAAACCTGATCTTAAAGATCAGATTATCGCAGCTCAAAAGCAAGACACAGGAATTTCCCGGATCAAGAGAAACATTAAGAAGGGAGTTGGTGGATGTTTCACTATGGATGATCGTGGTGTTGTTTTCTTTGAGAATTGCTTGGTGGTTCCCAAGAATCAACATCTTCGACAACTGATTCTTAAGGAGGCGCATGAATCTCCTCTCACGATTCATCCCGGTAGTACTAAGATGTATCAGGACCTACGCCAGAGGTTCTGGTGGACTAGGATGAAGAGAGAAATCGCTCAGTTTATTGCTAACTGTGACGTTTGTCGTCGCGTTAAGGCAGAGCATCAAAGGCCTGCTGGCACCCTTCAGCCTTTAGCTATTCCTGAGTGGAAATGGGATAAAGTTGGTATGGACTTCATCACCGGCTTTCCCAGGACCAAGAAAGGGAATAACGCTATCTTCGTAGTCGTTGATCGTCTTTCCAAAGTGGCTCACTTCCTTCCTGTTCGGGAAAGTATCACTGCTAGTCAGCTTGCTGACTTATATATTTCTCGAATAGTGTCACTTCATGGTGTTCCACTAGAGATCAATTCAGACCGTGGCAGTCTTTTCACTTCTCATTTTTGGGAGAGCTTCCAAACTGCCATGGGAACCCATCTTTCTTTCAGTACCGCTTTCCACCCTCAATCAAGTGGTCAGGTGGAACGGGTCAATCAAATTCTCGAAGACATGCTCAGAGCTTGCGTTATCTCATTCGGTATGGATTGGGAGAAATGTCTTCCTTTTGCCGAGTTTGCTTATAACAATAGCTATCAATCCAGCCTCAAGAAAGCTCCTTTTGAGGTTCTCTATGGACGAAGATGTCGAACACCTTTGAACTGGTCAGAAACCGGTGAAAGACAATTCTTTGGACCGGATATGATCCAGGAGGCAGAAGAGCAAGTTCGCATCATTCGTGAGAATTTGAAAACAGCCCAGTCTCGACAGAAGAGCCAGTACGATCGTCATCATAAGGAGATGACTTATGAAATTGGCGACCAAGCTTACCTTCGGGTTACTCCTTTGAAGGGTACCCATCGTTTCGGTATCAAGGGCAAGTTGGCTCCTCGTTACATTGGTCCCTTTCGTATCCTCACTAAACGAGGAGAGGTTGCCTACCAGTTGGAACTACCCCCACATCTTTCTCGAGTTCATGATGTCTTCCACGTCTCTCAACTCAGGCGTTGCTTCTCGGATCCCATCCGCGGAGTGGACCACGAAACGCTTGATCTCCAAGATAACCTCACATACCGAGAGTACCCGGTTCGCATTCTTGATCAAGCAGAGCGTGTCACTCGACGTCAGAACATCAAGTTTCTCAAAGTTCAGTGGTCTCATCATTCCGAGAGAGAAGCTACTTGGGAGCGAGAAGATCGTCTTCGATTGGAGTACCCCACTTTCTTTCCGTCGACCCCTGAATCTCGGGACGAGATTTTTTCAAGTGGGGGCGAGTTGTCACATCCCTAGTCTGGTATGACCTAGACTAGCTAGTCATTTGTGCATCATGTTTAAATCTCATTTAAATTTGAAATGAGGATTGGTGGAACCCTCAGAATCATTTTTGAAAATGACCCAAATAAAAATTTCTCCAAAAGGGTCCAAGAAAATGCTCATGTTGCTCTCTAAAAATATTGGACAGAGATAAAAATCAAACCAATATTTTTAGGAGCTCATGGATATTTAATTTTGGCCATTTGGATTAATCCGATAATTATTTGCTTTGGAAATATATTGCTATATATATGAAATATGGTCCAAAAATTATGCCATTTATAAAGGAGCTCTGGAATAATATATCTAGCTCCTGCAAAAATTGGCATAAGGTAATAAAATGATTTAATATTTTATTAAATCAAAACAAATGTCAGAAAAATTAGAAAACAAAAATAAAAGAAGGAGGGGCTTACCTGGGGCTCCCCCCTGTGCAGCCCAGCCGCAGCAGGCCGGCCCAGCCAGCAGGCGGCCCAGCCCGCCTCCTCCTCTGTCGTCTTCGTCCTCGACAGAGGGAGGGGAGCGTGCCCGGCGCGCGCGCGCGCCACCGCGCCACGCCACCTCCCTCCCTGCCTGCCTGGCGGCCTTCTCGTCGCCCTCGATGCCCCGGACGACGCCACGCAGCCACCCCGACCCCCTCGCACTCTCCCTCGCCCTCCTTCTCTCCCCCTGCTCTCTCTCTCTCTCTCACCCGAAGCACTGCCGCCGCCGCAGCTCACCACCGACGCGCTCCCCGCCGTCCCCTCGCCCCTCCGTAGAGTCCCCGAGCTCCGCCGCGACCCCCTCTCCCTCCTCACCGAGCAAGCAACCCGGGCGAGCTCCGCTTCGTCGCAATCGCCGTCGTCTTCAAGCTCCGGCCGACGAGATCGCCGTCGTCGCTCCGGCTGCCCCAAGCCTTCCCCGAGCTCGCCGACGACGCCGTTGGATCCGCGGTGAGCTCCGCCGCCGTTTCCCTCTCTTCTCCCCTTCGTTCCCGCGCCGTAGCACCGTTCCCCACCACGGCCGAAGCCTCTCGTCGCCGTCCTTGTCGCCGTCGCCGTCTCGGCCCGCCTCCGCCCAAACCGAGCATCCCTTCGCGCTCCCGGTGCCACGAGGGTGCCGCCGAGCCCCTCAGGTGGCCTCCCCGTGCCCCGCAGCCCGATCCCGCTCGCGCCCGAACTCCGGCCGCCGCCCAAGTGGTCGCCGCCGTCGATCTAGGCCATCTCCGGTGAAACGGAGGGCACCAGTGGGTGCGCGCGAGCCCCAGCTTCCCGCGCGTGCCTTCCGCTGCTCGATTGGGCGCCGGAGTGGAAATCCCGCGCCCTCCGCCGCGTTTGCTGCCGCCGGCGGCTAAACGCCGGCGTATTAGCCCCGGTTGACCAGGGGGTTTGACCTCCCCTGGCTCAATGACAGTGGGGCCCGTCCCTGCTAATTCGAGTTTAGGATTAGTTTAAATTTAATCAACTCTGTTAATTAACCCTGACACTGACAGTGGGCCCCAGTGCCACTAATCTTTTAATTAGGATTAAACTAACCCTGTTTAACCCCCTGTCACTGACGTGTGGACCCCACATGTCAGGTTTGACCCCAGCCAGCCGCAGTTGACCGCTGACGTCGTGCTGACGTCATGCTGGCGCAATATTTATTTCTGGATTTAAATTAAATCAGAAAATTCCAGAAATTGTTTTAAACTTCAAAAATTCATAACAATTCAACCGTAGCTCAGATTAAAATAATTTATATATGAAAAATTATCAGAAAAATGTAATCTATCCATCTGTACTAGTTTCATGCATGACAAACCAACTTATACATGCTTAATATGAGAAAACACATTATGGCATATATAGGAGCTTAATTTGAAGATGCATTTGAACCTTTGGTTCAAATGGACTTCAAACCAAATGAATACTAGTTGCACTATCTCAAACAACATCACATCTTCATGCCATGTTCATGCATCATATTGTTGCATATGTTTGTGTATTGATTGCCGGCACCGTTCCTTCTCGATAGGTCTTGCTCCAGAGACCGTTCCAGAGTACCTGTCTGTGAAGCAGTGCCTCCTCTGTTGATTTACCAGGCAAGCAAACCCCCTTGTTCATTCCGATACAATCCTACTCTCTTGCTCCTGCTCTCAGTTATTGCATTAGGACAACAGCGATTCATCTGCTACTTTGTGCTGCGGTAGTTGAACCCATTCCTCTGCATGACCTGTCATTGCCACAGTAAATAGTTGAAACCCACTAGCATGTGTAGGAGTTGATTGAAGCCACTGATGTGTTCCTACCATGCTATGCCTGCTATTGCTTAGAGTTGTGTCAGGTCTGATTCATTGGGTATGAATTGGAGTGTTACGATATGTTCTGGTGCTGAGAGTTAAGTGTGTGAACATGATTTGGTAAAGGTAGCGGTGAGAGGCCATGTAGGAGTACATGGTGGGTTGTCTCACTGGAACCGTCCTTAAGCACTGAGTTCTATGTATGTTGTCCAATGACTCGATACTACCACACATTGGGCTCCGGGCGCTCCAAGCCCTCTCGACTTATTAACCAACTTGATCTCTGTCCAGGAGTCGCAACTAGTTTCTGGTGTTTGTAGGTAGTGTTAGTAGTCTACCAAGTGGCACCCGGCCAGGTGGGCTTGGGACAGACTAGGCACAAGTGGCACGGTGTACCAAGCGTAGATCCATCCGGCGAGGTGGGCTTGGGAACCCTGCACACATCATTTGGGGCCGTGAGTGAAACCCCGGCCGGATCTCCTTGCGGATGGAACCCGAATAGGCGATAAACCTGGATTAGAGTCATGTGTGGTTAGTCAGGTCGTGGCCGACACCCTCGCCAGGCTTCCGCTTGAAGGTTGCCGAGATACATGACGTGTACATGGCGGTAAGTGGCGAGAGCGTGTGTGAAGAAGTACACCCCTGCAGGGTTAACATGATCTATTCGAATAGCCGGGTCCGTGGTTATGGACTTCTTGGATGCTTACATGGTACATAGACAACTTGAAATGGATACCATAAAATGCTCAAGACAAGTGTGAGTGCTATGGATGGCCTTCTCGTAGGGAGACGGGGATGAATCCATAGTAGTGTATTGTATGGTGATTAGTGGACTCGTGTACGTTGTCTCACCTCCAGAGTTTCTGGTAGTCGTAGAACAGGATAGCCACATAGTCAAAGCTGGCTTGCTGCAACTAAACCCCACATTACCCTCTTGATACAAATGCATGTACGATAGGATCTGATGTAAGTCTTGCTGAGTACCTTTGTACTCATGTTGCTTCATTTATGCTTTTGCAGCGGAGACTTCGGTCTTACTAGTGTTCTCGTGGACTTCGACTAGTAGCTAGTACCTCAGCTACGATCTTGATCGGATGTTGTAGATAGTCAGGCTTTCAGCCTTTTTCATTTATAGATGTCTGTACTCAGACATGTAATTCTTCCGTTTGTTGCTTGACTGCTCTGACTGTTGGGTCATGTGACCCCTGTTTGTAATAATGCTATGATGGCTCTTCTGAGCCTTTATCTATTTGAGTTGTTGAGTTATGTTGTGATGCCATGTTGTACAACACATACTTGCATGTTATGCGTACGTGTAATGTGTATTGCTATGTGTGGGATCTGACTATCTAGTTGTTTATCCTTAGTAGTCTCTCTTACCGGGAAATGTCTCCTAGTGCTTCCACTGAGCCCTGGTAGCTTGCTACTGCTCCGGAACACTTAGGCTGGCCGGCATGTGTCCTTCTTCGATCCTGTGTTTGTCCCTTCGGGGAAATGTCACGCGATGAATACCGGAGTCCTGTTAGCCTGCTACAGCCCGGTTCACCGGAGTCCTGTTAGCCCAGTGCTACAGCCTGGATTCACTCGCTGATGACCGACACGTTGGATGCTGGGTCATGGATGCCTGTCCCTGTAAGTTAGTGCCACTTTGGGTTTACGACTAGCCATGTCAGCCCGGGCTCTTTATCATATGGATGCTAGCGACACCATCATATACGTGTGTCAAAAGGCGCAAACGGTCCCGGGCAAAGGTAAGGCGACACCCGTGGGGATACCGTGCGTGAGGCCGCAAAGTGATATGAGGTGTTACATGCTGGATCAATGTGGCATTGAGTCGGGGTCCTGACAGTGCGAGTGAGCTAGTCCCATCCGAGTGACCATGTCGACTGGTGGGAGTTGCTGCCGAGTGGACGATGCTGTAGTGTGCTGTTGACTCCATCGTACATGTTATCAGCGAGTGCTTGCCGTACGTCGGACCGAGGAACCCCCGAGGCGTCGTGCCAGAGGCCATTGGTCGTAGGATTATCCAACGCCTGCCGTTACGATGCATTGATGGGTTGCCCACGTCCAAAACCTGTACACGCATGCAAAAAACTTAACTAGCAGTAATTAAGCAAGAATTAAGGCCGGTATTGCATGCGATGGAAGTTTCGGTCGTTTATCTCCTGCATGCAGTTTATTGCCATGTCGTGGGAGGTCCACTGGCTGGTGGAGATGACATGTAGTTAATTGCCAACGTCCAGAGTCTGCATGCAAGAGGTGTTAATTAAGCGAGAGTTAAAGCAATTCGTGCATGTAATGAACGTTTTCACGGCCATTTATCTCCTGCATGCAGGACATAAATAGGAAGGAATTAAGAAAGGAAAGTAGAACTCCCTGATCGGCCATGGCGGCGGCAATTTTTGCACGGATCCATCGCAAGGTGAGGCGGCCGCGGTGAATCCGAGGTGCGGGTCGACGGGGTTCTCCTGCGAGGTTGCACAGGCAGAGCTTGAGACGGCGCTGAGTCGATCTGGTGACTGCGTCCTGCAGTCGACCGCTCGGAGGAGCGCTGTGGTCCGGGACGTGGTCAGTCCAGACGTTGACGCCGCGTCGGGGCCGTGCGTCCGCTGCGGGGGTCGCCGTTGCGCGGTTGACTCTAGGCGTGTACCGCGAAGGCCATCGTCGAGCTGTCGCCTTCACCGCGCAGGTCGCTATTGAAAGATCAATTGGAGAAAAAAGCTGTTGTGGTTGGGCTCGTGGCCAGCATCCGTGCTCCTTTTTTTCCTTTTGTTTGATCTGTGTATGAAGAGTATCATGACTCCCTGTGAATGGAGTGATGTCCGAAACATCTTGGATCAAACCCTCCATTGAGGATTGTTGATCGACGGACGAAGATCGAAGAAATAAAACCATTTGCATCATGGCTCGATAGACGCCATGCCCCACGGTGGGCGCCAACTGTCGTGGGAACGATTCCGACAATAATAAGGTATAGGGTAACGGAGCATGATCTATCGAGATGCATATGGGTGACACGGTGGTTTTATCGAGTTCGGGCCTCTCACGGTGGAGATAACAACCCTACGTCTCGTGCTCCGGAGAGGCTTTGTTTTATCTGAGTATATATCCGGAGATTACAATGTGTGTGTGTGAGAGAGGAACGGATCCCCATGCCTGAGCTAAGTCCTGAGACTAATGGTGAAAAGAGAGAGCGGTCCAAGAAGAGACCCCCCGTGGTCTAGTGGTGGGGGGTGGCTTATATAGAGTGCGCCACCCCGTTACCTCCTATGTTACAAAGTGGGGTATGAATGCCATAATGCCAGCCCACTATTAAGCCCTCACTATTAGAAAGATGCCGACTGCTTTGCTGCCTGCTGATCTTCGTATATCCGAGTGAGTCGTACGGTCGAGTGGTGAACTGTCATCCGAGTGGATGGTATGTTGCTTGGTCGAGTGGATAGTGTGTCTGTATGAAATTGACCTGGACCCACATGTTGTGTGGATCCCATGCTTCATGATATTTCGACCCTTCGTGGGCCTACCTGTTATATATATCCCCAACACCAGATCTTGCGCTAGCTACAGATTACTACAGACTGTTCTGTTTTTGACAGATTCTGTTTTTCATGTGTTTTTGCTTATTTTGATGAATCTATGGATAGTAAAATAGTTTATAAACCATAGAGAAGTTGGAATACAGTAGGTTTAACACCAATTTAAATAAAGAATGTGTACATTACAGTACCTCGAAGTGGTCTTTTGTTTTCTTTCGCTAACGGAGCTCATGAGATTTTCTACTTTAAGTTTTGTGTTTTGAAGTTTTCAAGTTTTGGGTAAGGATTTGATGGATTATGGAAGAAGAAGTGGCAAGAGCCTAAGCTTGGGGATGCCCATGGCACCCCCAAGATAATCTAAGGACACCAAAAAGACAAAGCTTGGGGTTACCCCAGAAGGCATCCCCTCTTTCGTCTACTTTCATCGGTAACTTTACTTGGAGATATATTTTTATTCACCACATGATATGTGTTTTGCTTGGAGCGTCTTGTATGATTTGAGTCTTTGCTTTTTAGTTTACCACAATCATCATTTATGTACACACCTTTTGAGAGATACACACATGATTCGGAAATTATTAGAATACTCTATGTGCTTCACTTATATCTTTTGAGTTATATAGTTTTGCTCTAGTACTTCACTTATAACTTTTAGAGCAGTGTGGTGGATTTGTTATATAGAAACTATTGATCTCTCATGCTTCACTTAGATTATTTTGAGAGTCTTAAATAGCATGGTAATTTGCTTAAATAATCCTAATATGCGAGGTATTCAAGATTAGTAAAAACTTTCTTATGAGTGTTTTGAATACTAAGAGAAGTTTGATGCTTGATGATTGTTTTGAGATACGGAGGTAGTGATATTAAAGTTGTGCTAGTTGAGTAGTTGTGAAATTCAGAAATACTTGTGTTGAAGTTTGCAAGTCCCGTAGCATGCACGTATGGTAAACGTTATGTAACAAATTTGAAACATGAGGTGTTCTTTGATTGTCTTCCTTATGAGTGGCGGTCGGGGACGAGCGATGGTCTTTTCCTACCAATCTATCCCACTAGGAGCATGCGCGTAGTGCTTGGTTTTTGATGACTTGTAGATTTTTGCAATAAGTATGTGAGTTCTTTATGACTAATGTTGAGTCCATGGATTATACGCACTCTCACCCTTCCATCATTGCTAGTCTCTTTGGTACCGTGCATTGCCCTTTCTCACATTGAGAGTTGGTGCAAACTTCACCGGTGCATCCAAACCCCGTGATATGATACGCTCTTTCACACATAAACCTCCTTATATCTTCCTCAAAACAGCCACCATACCTACCTATTATGGCATTTCCATAGCCATTATGAGATATATTGCCATGCAACTTTCCACCATCCTGTTTATCATGACACGTTTATCATTGTCATATTGCTTAGCATGATCATGTAGTTGACATCGTATTTGTGGCAAAGCCACTGTTCATAGTTTTTCATACATGTCACACTTGATTCATTGCATATCTCGGTACACCGCCGGAGGCATTCATATAGAGTTATACCTTGTTCTAGTATCGAGTTGTAATCATTGAGTTGTAAATAAATAGAAGTGTGAGGATCATCATTTAATAGAGAATTGTCCCCAAAAAAGAGAAAGGCCAAATAAAAAAAAGAAGGCCCAAAAAAAGAGAAATGAAAAGGGACAATGCTACTATCTTTTTTTCCACACTTGTGCTTCAGAGTAGCACTATGATCTTCATGATAGAGAGTCTCTTGTTTTGTCACTTTCATATACTAGTGGGAATTTTTCATTATAGAACTTGGCTTGTATATTCCAACAATGGGCTTCCACAAATGCCCTAGGTCTTCGTGAGCAAGCAAGTTGGATGCACACCCACTTAGTTTCTTTTGTTGAGCTTTCATAAATTTATAGCTCTAGTGCATCCGTTGCATGGCAATCCCTACTCCTTGCATTGACATCAATTTATGGGCATCTCCCTAGCCCATTGATTATCCACATCGATGTGAGACTTTCTCCTTTTTTGTCTTCTCCACATAACCCCCATCATCATATTCTATTCCACCCATAGTGCTATATCCATGGCTCACGCTCATGTATTGCATGAAGGTTTATAAAGTTTGAGATTACTAAAGTATGAAACAATTGCTTCGCTTGTCATAGGGGTTGTGTATGATGAGAGCATTCCTGTGTGACGAAAATGGAGCATGGCTAAACTATACGATTTTGTAGGGATGAACTTTCTTTGGCCATGTTATTTTGAGAAGACATAATTGCTTAGTTAGTATGCTTGAAGTATTCTTATTTCTATGTCAATATTAAACTTTTGTCTTGAATCTTTCGGATCTGAATATTCATGCCACAATTAAGAAGGATTACATTGAAATTATGCGTAGAGCATTCCACATCAAAAATTCTGTTTCATCATTTACCTACTCGAGGACGAGCAGGAATTAAGCTTGGGGATGCTTGATACGTCTCCAACATATCTATAATTTTTGATTGCTCCAATCTATATTATCTTCTGTTTTGGACATTATTGGGCTTTATTATTCACTTTTATATTATTTTTGGGACTAACCTATTAACCGGAGGCCCATCCCAGAATTGCTATTTTTGCCTATTTTACGGTTTCGAAGAAAAGGAATATAAAACATAGTCCAAACAGAATGAAACCTTCGGGAACGTGATTTTTGGAACGAACAAGATCCAGGAGACTTGGACCCTACGTCAAGCAACCAACAGGG
>NC_041384.1:116210277-116242328 GCF_002162155.2 Triticum dicoccoides | reverse complement strand
TTCTTCCTCCTATATATACCTACGTACCCCCAAATGATCAGATACAGAGCCAAAACCCTAATTCCACCGTCGCAACTTTCTGTATCCATGAGATCCCATCTTGGGGCCTGTTCCGGAGCTCCGCCGAAGGGGGCATCGATCACGGAGGGATTGTACATCAACACCATAGCCCTTCCGATGAAGTGTGAGTAGTTTACCTTAGACCTTAGGGTCCATAGTTATTAGCTAGATGGATTCTTCTCTCTTTTTGGATCTCAATACAAAGTTCTCCCCCTCTCTTGTGGAGATCTATTTGATGTAATCTTCTTTTGCGGTGTGTTTGTTGAGACCGAGAATTGTGGGTTTATGATCAAGTTTATCTATGAACAATATTTGAATCTTCTCTGAATTCTTTTATGTACGATTGGTTATCTTTGCAAGTCTCTTCGAATTATCAGTTTGGTTTGGCCTACTAGATTGATCTTTCTTGCAATGGGAGAAGTGCTTAGCTTTGGGTTCAATCTTGCGGTGTCCTTTCCCAGTGACAGTAGGGGCAGCAAGGCACATATTGTATTGTTGCCATCGAGGATAACAAGATGGGGTATTCATCATATTGCATGAGTTTATCCCTCTACATCATGTCATCTTGCTTAAGGCGTTACTCTGTTCCTATGAACTTAATACTCTAGATGCATGCTAGATAGCGGTCGATGTGTGGAGTAATAGTAGTAGATGCAGTAAGGAGTTGATCTACTTGTCTCGGTCGTGATGCCTATATACATGATCATACCTAGATATTATCATAACTATGCTCAATTCTGTCAATTGCTCAAGAGTAATTTGGTCACCCATCGTAAAATACTTATGCTCTTGAGAGACGAAGCCACTAGTGAAACCTATGGCCCCCGGTCTATCTTCATCATATTAATCTTCCAATACATAGTTATTTTCATTGCCTTTTATTTTACCTTGCATCTTTATCATAAAAATACCAAAAATCTTATCTTATCATATCTATCAGATCTCACTCTCGTAAGTGACCATGTAGGGATTGACAACCCCTTATCGCGTTGGTTGCGAGGATTTATTTGTTTTTTGTAGGTGTGAGGGTGAAAGTGCAACTATCCCTAGGTGGTTTTGGTAATTCATAACAACATATAGCTCATTGAGCTAATGCTATTCCAAGATGATTATTTCAGGAAAGCTCAATGATTGGCATGGCATGGATGTGAAAGTGGAACCCTCAAAATGCTAAGGACAAAGGATTAGCTCAAGCTCAAAAGCTCAAGACTCTTCATTTTATATTTTAGTGATCCAAGATCACATTGAGTCTTTAGGAAAAGCCAATACTATCAAGGAGGGATGAGGTGTTGCATAATGAGCCTCTTGCTTCATGTGCTTAGTGATATGCTCCAAAATCCTCAGCTACTTTCCCATATCCACATATGACCTAAACCCTAAGCCAAACTCGGTCCTACCGATTCTTTCTATCCGGCGCCACCGAGTTTCACTTGTCATAAGCCACTGCCAAACCCTAGCAAATCGGTTCTACCGATAGGGATCTTGGTCTCACCGAGATGGGATTGCAAACTCTTTGTTTCCCTTTCGTAACTTTTCGGTCTCACCGAAAGAGCGGATCGGTCCCACGAGATTGCAATGTAAATTCAGTGTTTCCTTTTTGTAACTTTTCGGTCTCACCGAAAGAGCAAATCGGTCCCACCGAGTTTGCGTGACCAACTCTCTGGTTAGCTAATTACCAAAATTGGTCTCACCGAGTTTGTGTAATCGGTCTCACCGAGATTACGTTATGCCCAAACCCTAACCATATCGGTCCTACCGAGTTGCATGTCAGTCCCACCGAAAATCTCTAACAGTCACTAGGTTTACCTTTTTGGTCCGACCGAGTTTGTTGATTCGGTCCCACCGAGATTGGAAAACTATGTGTAACTGTTGGATTTTGTGTGGAGGCTATATATACCCCTCCACCTCCTCTTCATTCGTGGAGAGAGCCATCAGAACACATACACAATTCCAACTCATATGTTCTGAGAGAGAACCACCTACTCATGTGTTGAGATCAAGATATTCCATTCCTACCATATGAATATTGATCTCTAGCCTTCCCCAAGTTGCTTTCCACTCAAATCTTCTTTCCACAAAATCCAAATCCTATGAGAGAGAGTTGAGTGTTGGGGAGACTATCATTTGAAGCACAAGAGCAAGAAGTTCATTACCTACACACCATTTGTTACTTCTTGGAGAGTGGTGTCTCCTAGATTGGCTAGGTGTCACTTGGGAGCCTCCGACAAGATTGTGGAGTTGAACCAAGCAGTTTGTAAGGGCAAGGAGATCGCCTACTTCGTGAAGATCTACCGCTAGTGAGGCAAGTCCTTTGTGGGCGATGGCCATGGTGGGATAGACAAGGTTGCTACTTCGTGGACCCTTTGTGGGTGGTTGCTTCTTCGTGGACCCTTCGTGGGTGGAGCCCTCCATGTACTCGCGCAACCGTTACCCTTTGTGGGTGGAGCCCTTCGTGGACTCGCGCAACCGTTACCCTTTGTGGGTTGAAGTCTCCATCAACGTGGATGTAGGATAGCACCACCTATCCGAACCACGGGAAAAACATCCGTGTCAACAATTGCGTTTGAATTCTCCAAACCCTTCCCTTTACATTCTTGCAAGTTGCACGCTTTACTTTCCGCTGCCAATATACTCTTTGCATGCTTGCTTGAATTGTGTGATGATTGCTTGACTTGTCCTACAATAGCTAAAATATGCCAAGAACTAACATTGGGAAAAGGTTAAGTTTTTATTTGGTCAAGTAGTCTAATCACCCCCCTCTAGACATAATTTCGATCCTACAAGTGGTATCAGAGCTTTGGTCTCCATTTGCTTTGATCTCCATAGCTTTTGGTGGTCATAGCCTTGGTTTCACAACCTAGGAGAGTATGGCGTCTAGCGAGGGAAATTATCACTGTAGAGGTCCTTACTTTGATGGTACTAATTTTCTAGTTGGAAGCATAAAATGAAAATGCATATTCTTGGACATAACCCCGCCGTTTGGGCTATTGTGTGTGTTGGTGTGCAAGGTGACTTCTTTGATGGGAAAGAACCAAACCGTGAAGCTACCGCGGATGAGTTGAAGATGTTGCAATACAATGCTCAAGCTTGTGATATTCTCTTCAACGGATTGTGCCCCGAAGAATTCAACAAAATCAGCCATCTTGAGAATGCAAAGGAAATTTGGGACACTTTGATTGATATGCACGAAGGTACCGACTCCGTCAAGGAATCCAAGTTGGATGTGCTTCAAAGTCAACTTGACAAGTTCAAAATGAAGGAGGCTTGCTCTCATCACAAATGAGATTGCCGGCTTAGGAAGTGAAGAGATGACCGATAGATTCATCATCAAGAAGATTCTAAGAGCCTTGGATGGAAAATATGATACCCTGTGCACATTGATCCAAATGATGCCCAATTACAAAGATCTCAAGCCAACGGAGGTGATTGGAAGAATTGTTGCTCATGAGATGTCACTTAAGGATAAAGAGGAACTTCACAACAAATCAAGTGGTGCCTACAAAGCCTCATGTGAAGACCCTACACCATCAAGTGAGAAACAAAACTTCAATGAAGAATTGAGCTTAATGGTGAATAACTTCAACAAGTTCTACAAGAGTAGAAGCAAAGATAGAAGCTTCAAGTCAAGGTCCTACAATGACAAAAGATCTTCTAGTCGAGAGCGAAACTGCTACAGTTGTGGAAGACCCGGACACTATTCCAATGAGTGTACGGCTCCCTACAAGAGAAGAGAAGATTCTCCAAAAAGAAGAAGCAAAGAATCACCACCAAGAGAGATAAGGAGTAGAGATGATCGTTATGAATGAAGACACTCACGGAGAAGCAAGGATTCGGAAAGGAAGGAAAAATCATCAAGGAGCTACACAAAACGAAGACATCAAGCTCATGTTGGTGAATGGGTATCCGGCTCCGACTCCGACAGCCACTCCGAGAGAAGTTATCACTCCGACTCCGAAGATACTCAAGATGAAGGTGTTGCCGGTCTAGCACTTGTGTCAACCAACTCCTACGACATATTTGACTCACCAAATGAAGGAATTGGAAGATGCTTCATGACCAAAGGTCCTAACGTAACACACCTTGAGTATGTTGATTTCAATAGTGATGAAGATGACTTGTTAGGTGATGATTTGCTTGTTGACAACTCTAGTGATGAATACTATGATGAAATGTCAATTAATCATGCTAATCAAGATAAAACGAATGACAATGATAAGGAGAAGATTGAGGCTCTAACTAAAGAACTAAACACTCTTAAGTTAGCTCATGAAACTATCTTCGAAGATCATCGAGAACTTTTAAGAGATCATGAGAAATTACGCTTTGAAAAGCTCAATCTTGAGCAAGAGCATGAGTTCTTAAAAGCAATCAATGATGATCTCCGCAAGAGAAGTTCTTCTTACATTGCCAAGCGTTTACTCTTATCCACTTACATGCCTCAAGTCAAGTCTAGTAACAAGAACAAGAAAGATTCTTCCTCTAGCAGTAACAATGATCATGCCAAATCCAATATTGTTGCTTCTAGTAGTTCTCTTGATTCCACTAATGCTTCTCTTAGCCAAGTTACACTTGAGCAAGAAAATAGCTTATTGAAGGGAATTATAGAGAAAGGAGTGCACAAAAGCCTTGCCGGGAGTAAGCAATTTGAGGAAATTGTGCGCAAGCAAGGAATGCACCGGAAGAATCAAGGTGTTGGTTTTGAACGAAAGTTCAATGCCAATGGAGTTGAGTGGGAATAAGATCAATACCCCAAGACAAAGTTTGTTCCTCAACAAGAGAAGTATGATACTTCTTTCAAGGGGACACAAGCTCAAGATGATCTTCCACCACAAGACTACAAGCAAAAAGGCAAGGACAAGCTTCAAGAGGAAATTGATGCATTTGAAGAAGCTCCTAAGACCTTAGTCAAGTGGATTCCCAAGACTACTTCAAGTTCCACTTCATCAAGTACGACTACAACTCCAAGGATTCCCATCAAGATGGTGTGGATCCAAAAGAAGAAGAACTAGAGAGTTCTTGAGGGTGACTCCGCCAACATACTTCACTCTTATCATTTTGGCAAGAACTAGTGCAATCAACTTCCACATCTTGCACTAGTTCAAGGAGTCACAAACCCTCTTGTTGGTAAGACAAGGGACAAGGTAACCTAAAAGTTTTCATGGACATCATCTTGTGTGTGCATCACTCTATGTCTATGGATATCCTTGTTTGTTCCTTGCAGGACTAACCCATGTAGGTATTGAAAGTGCAATTCACTGAAATGGATAGCTCCAAGTGATCTACATCAACATTGAGCATCCACATCTTCAACATCTACATGAAGTCATCATCGACAAAACCCGAGGTTAGTTCATCCCTCTAAGGGGGGATATCACATCTAGGGGGAGCTTTACTCTAAGACTTGAGCTAAAGAAACTCTAAAGATGTGAACGCAACAATGCTTTATGTAAAAGTGGTAACCCCACTTGAGCTTAAACGATGAGTATGACCTATGATCAAGTGTTCTCACTTGAATCCTAAGTCAATATACTCATATATAGATGACCTTGTCATCGCAAATTGCTTGGTAGATGCTAGAATTGGTTGTGCATGCCTTGTCACATATTTCATTTGCCATCTTATTGTGTGAGCATGCTGGATGCATATTTTACTCATTCGAGGACATCCACTTGTTGTTTTGATTGTTCGGTTTTATTTCCTTTTGCCAAGTGGATGGACAAGAATGCCTAAGAACCTCCTCTAGCTATGTATGCTTTTCTCGTCTCAAACTCTATTCATGCTACATCATGTCAGGACCCTGACTCAATGCCACATTGATCTAGCATGTAACACCTCATATCACTTTGCGGCCTCACGCACGGTATTCCCACGGGTGTCGTCTTACCTTTGCCCGGGACCGTTTGCGCCTTTTGGCACACGTATATTATAGTGTCGCTAGCATCCATATGATAAGGAGCCCGGGCTGACATGGCTAGCCGTAAACCCGAAGTGGCACAAACTTACAGGGACAGGCATCCATGACCCAGCATCGAACGTGTCGGTCATCAGCGAGTGAATCCAGGCTGTAGCACTGGGCTAGCAGGACTCCGGTGAACCGGGCTGTAGCGGGCTAACAGGACTCCGGTATTCATCGCGTGACATTTCCGCGAAGGGACAGACACAGGAACAAAGAAGGACACATGCCGGCCAGCCTAAGTGTTCCGGAGCAGTAGCAAGCTACCATGGCTCGGTGGAAACACTAGGAGACATTTCCCGGTAAGAGAGGCTACTAAAGATAAACAACTAGATAGTCAGATCCCACACATACCAAGTATTTCAATATCATACACACAATATGCTCGATATGTGCAAATACAACATGGTATCACAACATGACTCTATGACTCAAGTATTTTATTCAATAGGCTCCGAGGAGCGAGATATTACAAACATGAGTCTCATGACCCAACATTCAGAGCATACAAATCAAAACACAAGCGGAAGCTATCATGTCTGAGTACAGACATCTATAAATGAAAAAGGCTAAGAAGCCTGACTATCTACCAGATCCTGCCGAGGGCACAAGATCGTAGCTGAGGTAACAAGCTAAACGTCGAAGTCCACGCGGAACTACTAGCGAGACCGAAGTCTCTCTGCAAAAACATAAATTAAGCAACGTGAGTACAAATGTACCCAGCAAGACTTACATCAGAACTAACTACATATGCATCATTATCAACAAAGGGGATGGTGGGGTTTAACTGCAGCAAGCCAGCTTTGACTCGGTGGCTATCCTGAACTATGACTGCAAGTAACTCTTTTGAGGTGGCGCACACGAGTCCACATATTCACCATATCAATACACCACTATGGATCCGCTCCCGTCTCCCTGCGAGAACGCCAACCATAGGACTCACGCTTATCTTGCGTATTTTAGAGTATCCACTTTCACTTGTCTATGAACTGATATAAGCAACCCAGAAGTCCTTTTCTGCGGACACGGCTATTCGAATAGATGATATTAACCCTGCAGGGGTGTACTTCTTCATACATGTTTCCACCACTTAGCGTCTGCACACGACATGTGCTCGGCAGACTTCAAGCGAAAACCGACGTGGGTGTAGACCACGACCTACCTAAACACTCAAGTCTCTAGTCCAGGTTTATCGCCTATTCGGGTTCCATCCATGAGGAGATCCGGCCGGAGTTTCGCTCACAGCCCCAAACGATGTGAACAGGGTTCCCGAGACACCAAACGGGCGCCCGGTACACCGTGCCACGTGCCTACCGCATCACAGCCCACCCCTTCGGTCAGCGCTGCCCACGGCCTCCAGCATACTACAAACACCAGAAACTACTTGCAACTCCTGGACAGAGGACAAGGGTGAATAAGAAGTCGAGCAGGGTCATATTTTAGGGCCCAATGTATGCTAGTAGCTGAATCATGGATCACAAACACAGAGCTCAGTTCCTGAGGACGGCTTCAATGAGGCAACCCACCATGTACTCCTACATGGCCTCTCACCGCTACCTTTACCAAATCGTGTTCACACGCTTAGCTCACACACTGTAGGACATGTTCACACACCTCTGATTCATCCCGGATGAATCAGACCTGACACAACTCTAAGCAGTAGCAGGCATGACAAACAAGCATGAATGAGTAGGCACAACAGGGCTCAAGCAACTCCTACTCATGCTAGTGGGTTTCATCTATTTACTGTGGCAGTGACAGGTCATGCAAAGGATAAAGGGGTTCAGCTACCGCAGCAAGTAACAGATGAATCAGTGTTGTCCTAATGCATTAAAAGAGAGCAGGAGCGAGAGAGTAGGATTGTATCGGAATGAACAAGGGGGTTTTGCTTGCCTGGCACTTCTGAAGATAACATTGAGTCTTCATCAGTGTCAACGATCACATCGTCGGTACAACGTCTACCGAGGGGGAACAACACCGGCAAACACAGAAGAAACACGATCAATGCAATGCACAATATGATGCATGCTATGACATGGCAATATGAATGTGTGTTGAGCTAATGCACCTAGCTATGATTTAAATGAAGTTGGTTTGAATACAAGATTTAAATTCAAACTCCATATGTGATTATTCAAATGCCATTTAATTGATTTGTGCCTAACAGCATCTATAAGTTGTTCTAACATGCATGAAAATGGTACAGATGGATTCCTTGAATTTTTCTGATAATTTTTCATATATAAATTATTTAATTTGGAGTTACGGTTGAATTTCTATGATTTTTAGAAGTTTGGGGTATTTTCTGAAATTTCCTGAATTATTTTTAAATCCAGAAAGAAATAACTACGTCAGCCTGACGCCAGCATGACGTCAGCGAGTCAACGGCCAGGTCCAGGTCAAACCTGACGTGCGGGGTCCACACGTCAGTGACACCGGAACTAATCCCGGTCAAACCCAGCGCTGACTTGGGTTTGACCAGGTGTAGGGCCCACAGTCAGTGTCATTTGGGGGCTTAGCTGGCAGGATTAGCACCTAATAGCGTCCACGTCGACAGTCGTTGGAGTTTAGCCGGCGATGACCTAAACTGCAGCGGCAACTCGCCGGACTTGAGCTGCGGGCGACGGATGAATGCGCGAAGGCCACCAGGGGGTAGCCCGCGCTCGACCGTGTCTAGCAGAGCCATCGGAAGGCCTCGGAGTCGCCGGAGATGACGACGGCGAGCACAGAGGCGGTGGCTGGAGCTCGGGCGCCGATCGATTCGACGCTATGGTGCACTATGGGAGAAACTGGTGGGTGCTGCGGGCTCCTGAGGTTGCGGTGAGCACGACGGTGGGCTCGGGAGCGAGCTGCGGTGGCTGTGGCCACGGCCACGCCATGGCCGGCGGCGAGGAGCAATCGGCTCCGGTGAAAAGGGCGGCTAGAGTGCGGGAACGAGCGCGAGGAGGAGGGGGAATCGAAGAGGAGCTCACAACGGATCCGGTAGAGGCAACGGCGAGGCCGGGGAGGGGCTGGAGCTCGCGAATCCTCGAAAGTTCGCCGGTGGCCGAAGGTTGGGGACGAGCTTGAGGGCGACGCTGCAGGGCTTCCGGAGGGCCGTGGATCGGTGGGGAGGAAGAGGGGGTCGAGGCGGAGCTTTGGGAGGCGTCGAGGAGGCGAGGCGGTGGCTGTGGCCGCGCGAGCGCTGGTCGGCGGCGACGGGCTCCGTTCGGTCGCGGGAGAGAGAGGGAGCAGAGGGGGATAGGGACGGAGGGAGAGACACGGGAGAGTGGCGAGAGGTGCAAGGGGTCGAGGGGAGTGCGTGGCACCCTCGGGTGCCTCCAGCGGCGAGCAGGTAAGCAGGAGGTGGCCGGGGCTCTCGGGCGCGCGCCACGCCTCGCCTCTGCCTACTGGCAGAGGAAGACGACGAGCGGCGAGGTAGGTGGGCTGGGCTGGTCAAGCTGGGCCGCAGCTGGGCTGCCAGGTAAGTACTCTCTCTGTTTTATTGTTCTGTTTTCTATTTTTTTTCTTCCTTTGTTTTGATTTAGTTTAGCAACTAAATCATTTTGATAAATTCTGTAGGTTTTTATGTGGCTTGCTAAAATATATACAAAGCCACTCACAAACTTCCAGAATTATTGGAGTCATATTTAATATATATTAAATATGAATCCAAAGCAAATAGTTATTGAATTAATTCAAATGGCCAAAATAATTATCTCTGTGACTCCAAAAATATTGGTTTGAATTTTACCTCTTACCAATATTTCTATGGAATAACAGGAACATTTTCTTGGACTCCTTTGAGAAGATTTAAATGTTGGTTATTTTTAGAGGTTTCCTGAGGCTTTTGAAAATTCCTCAATTCAAATTTCATTCGAATTTAAACATGATGCACACATGGAAGCAAGCATAGGTCAGGCCAGAACTAGGGATGTGACAACTCACCCCCACTAAACAAGAATCTCGCCCCGAGATTCAAGACGTGAGGTAAGAGGAAAAAGGAAGTCACAAAACTATCACAATCTTCATGATCCGGGTTGCACTTCATAAGAACCTTGATTCGATCATCATCTTGTCTCGGCGTCTTGCTCTGGGAACTCCAACTAACATGACGAGAAGAGGAAAGGAAAACTCTAGAAGAATCTATCTTCTCCAAGATCGAACAACTCAGGATTAACTCTCGGGATGAGACATAGCAACATCTCTTGAGCTGAGAGACGAAGCACACCTCTAGCGGAAAGGAGTGGAACAAATGACGGAGGTTTACCAGGTAGACTACAATTCCACACTCAACAGGGTGGTAACGATTGTCAACGTAGCGAGGAGTTGAGTTGCCATAATACCTCAGCGAGACATCCTGGAGGGGGGGGGGTGATTCGTAGATATATCCCCTTAAGTGGCAAAAAGAATTACCTTTGATTCAGGATCATTGAAACTCTTTATACCAGCTTAAGGCAAATCACAATCGATCATTTGGAGGAGGTTGGTAGAATGGCATACTCGGACTTGGATGATGTGGATTACCTTGTTGAAGACAACGTAATGGATGAATTTGCTTACCACCGGAAATGGAAGAGACCCATGGTAGAATGGCACAGTGGCGGTGCAAGCTGGGAACAAAATGCAAATGCTGGGAATGATTCTGGTAACTGGGGAAGAACCCAACAATAGAGAGTGAATTCACTGTTTGAAAAGGTCATAGCATTGCCGAGGAAACTGAGAGGAATCCCAGTTAGTGCCGATGATAACACGTAGCGCTTGTGCGTGCTCTCAAGAACTTGAGCATTTCCATAATCATCAGGGTTTTACCAACATCCATGACAAGGGTGCTGACAACACAACATACTACCATGATGAATAGCGATGGACGATGCAGATGCAAAAGAAGATAACACCTTCCCAGATTTCACCTTGGCGAGGCCAAGGGGGCGAAATCTGGATGATCGACCGAGAGACATTTAGCACTCCGCTCCTAATGTTATCCTTGATGTACTAGCGTATCCCATTCCTTGAAATGGTCTGGTATCTAGAACATCAGGTAAAGGTCGTACTTCGGAAACACTAAAATCATAAGGCATAGCTAGGGGGTAAATCCTACGAAGTCCTTATGGGGAGGTGGCCAACTTCCTCAAACAAGATACTATAATAATAGGTCTACCGGATGGGTGTGTTGGCCACGACATCCACCTTGCTGGTTATCGAGAGACCAATATTATAGTTCTTGGGAAATGTTCCAACCATCACATCTGCCTGAGATTCAGATCTGGTTGGTGTCAGGATATTCCAGACTCATCAAGTCTAGAAAGAAAAATGAAAGTTTGCAACACAAATCGACGAGATGACATTGCGAGATTCTCGGGAAATGAATTACGATAGCAAGCTCCAAAACATGAGCTGGTTCTGCTACAAACATATGAACACGTTGTCCGAGACAAGCATGGCCACGTAGTAGTCTTATAATTAAACACTACCGAGTTCAGGTGGGGAACCATCATCGAGGATATCGAAGTCTTTACGCAAGTCCATGGATTAGATCCCAAGCATAGACTTCTTTTCCTTGAACAAGTCAATCAGTGGCTTAGTGTGCTAGGATATACATGTGGAATGAAGATGATCAGTCTAACAGACCACATAATTCTTTGCACGTGCATGACTAACTTGGGATGATTCCAAAGGAGGTAAAACAAGCCTTCTCAAATTCATGGCGGCAACTTGCATCAAGTGCACATGAATTAGAGGGACTCACTTCTTTTGTCCAAACATATGCTTCACGAACGAGTCATGAAGATAAAGCTTACACAAGTTTCCAACACTAGCTTAATGTTCAACAAAATCATGGAGGAGATAAGGATGTTGTCAATGGGCTCAACAACAATTCATCCAGGTTCCCATATTAGTGGAATTCCACAATTATGTGAACAAGGTGATAGCATTGGTCAGACCCGAAAGATATAATGGTGTATGCTCGAGGAACAACCACGAGTAAGACAACATTACGAATATCGTTGGTTCTGATTTGATTTGACGATAGCCCATACTCAAACCAAAGGTTTAGGTAAGATAATAGATCCAACAATTGATCACGAGGATCAACCAATAAGGATATCATCTATCTTCAACACACACACACACACAAGATATCCCTTAAAATGAACTAAATCGGACAAGCTTCCATCTTCCAACTCTCCAAGTTGTTGTTCAGCTTAGCCAACTAGCTCAGGGGTACCCAACACAGATTCTTGGAGAAAGGGTGGTTTACAGGATAAACCAACTTGATCACGAGCTCAACATAACAGTCAGGTGACAACCTGGTGATATTTTTGAGAAGATATTCGGAAAATCACGAACCACCGGTATGTTACTAAGCTTGAGAACAATCTTGCTTTTTAGGGCAAGACGATATGATCAACAGAGCAAGGTATTGACACAATCCTAACTCATTGATCAGAGGGTGCACCAGAAATAAGGACTAGATAGCACGATCAGTCTTAGAATGATGATTCAAGAACCAACACGCTAAGAATGAGATTATCGTCCTTTAACTACCAGCAACAAGGTTGCTAGGAGTATTGATTTCACACATCACGATTCACTTGTCGACATTCCGGTTACAATAACACAGGAACCGAGGAATGAACAATGATGGCAAGAAGTATCACTGTACCAAGAGTTCATAGGGTGGTGTGCAATTCCCATGACACTCTTGATATAAAGATGGTAATACTCTAAGGTAGAACAGAGCAAAAGCAAGATTAGCAATTTGATCTGTGGAGTACGACTGCTTTGACCCAATCCTGGAAATGGACAAGGTACTGGAGTTTGTTTCTCCTAGTCATTCCAGAATAGAATTGCTCGACGGACCACAAGAATAATAAGAATGCACGCATACTCTTGACTATCAAATGATAGACGAGGGTCAGAATACGACTGAAGAGGGAAAACTCAAAGGAACATATATCTTTCTGAGTTGTGGATGCATAAATTAGTATGTCGAACCAAGTTCCACATGTTTCTTCCGGATAACCCATGCAGAGAGGTAGGACTGGCAGAGTCACGATTTATGAATGGAGAACTCCTCAAGAGTACTCTAATTGTGATCTTTTGATCCAATAACTTCTGCCTGAATGGTTCATGGTATTTGGAAGAAGGAAATACCACGGACCTCGAGGACTATCACAAGGTTACTAATATCCTAAAGGAGCTAGCAAACACTATCAACATGAAGTAAGTAGAGTGAATCTCGGGTTCAAGAACCCAGGAATAGAATACCTACTACTAAGTAGCATCACGGGATGCTTTCGAGAATAAAGGCCAGAATCATCACACTGGAAACACAGATCATGGCTAGACCACTAGATGATCCCCTAAGCACTTAGGGTTATAATTATTAACTCCAACATATATGTCGAGGCAATAAAGTACCTTAACTCACTAATTTGTGTGATTAATCTGACCAAAAGGACATCGGGAACGGGAAGAAGGGATTTGCAAATGCATCAGACTATTTAGAAACCTGGGATGACTCGGACAGCATAACGGCTGTAAATGCTCAGAAAAGATTTGAGACATTCACAAAAATGGTGGCATAACCACTCAGAAGCACAATACCAAGGTTTCGAGATCAACAGTTAACATACAGAAGTCGTAGGAGCTGAACTCAAGCTTAGATCCAACAATCTTATAAGTCTACGGGTTAGTAACACGTGATCCTGATAGAAAGAAGAGAAAGCCTAGTTCCTTAACCCCGTAGGAAAGATAAGATGACTCAGATCAGAAGGGCATAAGGTATAAGGAGTAAAAACAGCCTTACGTTCCATTCCACAATCAATTCCCTTATATAACTAAAGAATTTCTAGACTCAACTTCGACCAGTTTGGCTTGGTAATCCTACAGGCAGTCAAGCTCTGATACCAACGCTGTCAGGACCCCGACTCAATGCCACATTGATCTAGCATGTAACACCTCATATCACTTTGCGGCCTCACGCACGGTATTCCCACGGGTGTCGTCTTAGCTTTGCCCCGGACCGTTTGCGCCTTTTGGCACACGTATATGATAGTGTCGCTAGCATCCATATGATAAGGAGCCCGGGCTGACATGGCTAGTCGTAAACCCAAAGTGGCACAAACTTACAGGGACAGGCATCCATGACCCAGCATCGAACGTGTCGGTCATCAGCGAGTGAATCCAGGCTGTAGCACTGGGCTAGCAGGACTCCGGTGAACCGGGCTGTAGCGGGCTAACAGGACTCCGGTATTCATCGCGTGACATTTCCCCGAAGGGACAGACACAGGAACGAAGAAGGACACATGCCGGCCAGCCTAAGTGTTCTGGAGCAGTAGGAAGCTACCATGGCTCGGTGGAAACACTAGGAGACATTTCCCGGTAAGAGAGGCTACTAAAGATAAACAACTAGATAGTTAGATCCCACACATACCAAGCATTTCAATATCATACACACAATATGCTCGATATGTGCAAATACGACATGGTATCACAACATGACTCTACGACTCAAGTATTTTATTCAATAGGCTCCGAGGAGCGAGATATTACAAACATGAGTCTCATGACCCAACATTCAGAGCATACAAATCAAAACACAAGCGGAAGCTATCATGTCTGAGTACAGACATCTATAAATGAAAAAGGCTGAGAAGCCTGACTATCTACCAGATCCTGCCGAGGGCACAAGATCGTAGCTGAGGTAACAAGCTAAACGTCGAAGTCCACGCGGAACTACTAGCGAGACCGAAGTCTCTCTGCAAAAACATAAATTAAGCAACGTGAGTACAAATGTACCCAGCAAGACTTACATCAGAACTAACTACATATGCATCATTATCAACAAAGGGGATGGTGGGGTTTAACTGCAGCAAGCCAGCTTTGACTCGGTGGCTATCCTGAACTACGACTGCAAGTAACTCTTTTGAGGTGGCGCACACGAGTCCACATATTCACCATATCAATACACCACTATGGATCCGCTCCCGTCTCCCTGCGAGAACGCCAACCATAGCACTCACGCTTATCTTGCGTATTTTAGAGTATCCACTTTCACTTGTCTATGAACTGATATAAGCAACCCAGAAGTCCTTTTCCGCGGACACGGCTATTCGAATAGATGATATTAACCCTGCAGGGGTGTACTTCTTCATACATGTTTCCACCACTTAGCGTCTGCACACGACATGTGCTCGGCAGACTTCAAGCGAAAACCAACATGGGTGTAGACCACGGCCTACCTAAACACTCAAGTCTCTAGTCCAGGTTTATCGCCTATTCGGGTTCCATCCATGAGGAGATCCGGCCGGAGTTTCGCTCACAACCCCAAACGATGTGAACAGGGTTCCCGAGACACCAAACGGGCGCCCGGTACACCGTGCCACGTGCCTACCGCATCACAGCCCACCCCTTCGGTCAGCGCTGCCCACGGCCTCCAGCATACTACAAACACCAGAAACTACTTGCAACTCCTGGACAGAGGACAAGGGTGAATAAGAAGTCGAGCGGGGTCATATTTCAGGGCCCAATGTATGGTAGTAGCTGAATCATGGATCACAAACACAGAGCTCAGTTCCTGAGGACGGCTTCAATGAGACAACCCACCATGTCTTCCTACATGGCCTCTCACCGCTACCTTTACCAAATCGTGTTCACACGCTTAGCTCACACACCGTAGGACATGTTCACACACCTCTAATTCATCCCGGATGAATCAGACCTGACACAACTCTAAGCAGTAGCAGGCATGACAAACAAGCATGAATGAGTAGGCACAATAGGGCTCAAGCAACTCCTACTCATGCTAGTGGGTTTCATCTATTTACTGTGGCAATGACAGGTCATGCAAAGGATAAAGGGGTTCAGCTACCGCAGCAAGTAACAGATGAATCGGTGTTGTCCTAATGCATTAAAAGAGAGCAGGAGCGAGAGAGTAGGATTGTGTCGGAATGAACAAGGGGGTTTTGCTTGCCTGGCACTTCTGAAGATAACATTGAGTCTTCATCAGTGTCAACGATCACATCGTCGGTACAACGTCTACCGAGGGGGAACAACACCGGCAAACACAGAAGAAACACGATCAATGCAATGCACAATATGATGCATGCTATGACATGGCAATATGAATGTGTTTTGAGCTAATGCACCTAGCTATGATTTAAATGAAGTTGGTTTGAATACAAGATTCAAATTCAAACTCCATATGTGATTATTCAAATGCCATTTAATTGATTTGTGCTAAATAGCAGATATAAGTTGTTCTAACATGCATGAAAATGGTACAGATGGATTCCTTGAATTTTTCTGATAATTTTTCATATATAAATTATTTAATTTGGAGTTACGGTTGAATTTCTATGATTTTTAGAAGTTTGGGGTATTTTCTGAAATTTCCTGAATTATTTTTAAATCCAGAAAGAAATAACTGCGTCAGCCTGACGCCAGCATGACATCAGCGAGTCAACGGCCAGGTCCAGGTCAAACCTGACGTGCGGGGTCCACACGTCAGTGACACCGGAACTAATCCCGGTCAAACCCAGCGCTGACTGGGTTTGACCAGGTGTAGGGCCCACAGTTAGTGTCATTTGGGGGCTTAGCTGGCAGGATTAGCACCTAATAGCGTCCACGTAGACAGTCGCCGGAGTTTCGCCGGCGACAACCTAAACTGCAGCGGCAACTCGCCGGACTTGAGCTGCGGGCGACGGATGAATGCACGAAGGCCACCAGGGGGTAGCCCGCGCTCGACCGTGTCTAGCAGAGCCATCGGAAGGCCTCGGAGTCGCCAGAGATGACGACAGCGAGCACAGAGGCGGCGGCCGGAGCTCAGGCGCCGATCGATTCGACGCTATGGTGCACTACGGGAGAAACTGGTGGGTGCTGCGGGCTCCTGAGGTTGCGGTGAGCACGACGGTGGGCTCGGGAGCGAGCTGCGGTGGCTGTGGCCACGGCCACGCCATGGCCGGCGGCGAGGAGCAATCGGCTCCGGTGAAAAGGGCGGCTAGAGTGCGGGAACGAGCGCGAGGAGGAGGGGGAATGGAAGAGGAGCTCACAGCGGATCCGGTAGAGGCAACGGCGAGGCCGGGGAGGGGCTGGAGCTCGCGAATCCTCGAAAGTTCGCCGGCGGCCGAAGGTTGGGGACGAGCTTGAGGGCGACGCTGCAGGGCTTCCGGAGGGCCGTGGATCGGTGGGGAGGAAGAGGGGGTCGAGGCGGAGCTTTGGGAGGCGTCGGGGAGGCGAGGCGGTGGCTGTGGCCGCGCGAGCGCTGGTCGGCGGTGACGGGCTCCGTTCGGTCGCGGGAGAGAGAGGGAGCAGAGGGGGATAGGGACGGAGGGAGAGACACGGGAGAGTGGTGAGAGGTGCAAGGGGTCGAGGGGAGTGCGTGGCACCCTCGGGTGCCTCCAGCAGCGAGCAAGTAAGCAGGAGGTGGCCGGGGCTCTCGGGCGCGCGCCACGCCTCGCCTCTGCCTACTGGCAGAGGAAGACGACGAGCGGCGAGGTAGGTGGGTGGGCTGGTCAAGCTGGGCCACAGCTGGGCTGCCAGGTAAGTACTCTCTCTCTGTTTTATTGTTCTGTTTTCTATTTTTTTCTTCCTCTGTTTTGAATTAGTTTAGCAACTAAATCATTTTGATAAATTCTGTAGGTTTTTATGTGGCTTGCTAAAATATATACAAAGCCACTCACAAACTTCCAGAATTATTGGAGTCATATTTAATATATATTAAATATGAATCCAAAGCAAATAGTTATTGAATTAATTCAAATGGCCAAAATAATTATCTCTGTGACTCCAAAAATATTGGTTTGAATTTTACCTCTTACCAATATTTCTATGGAATAACAGGAACATTTTCTTGGACTCCTTTGAGAAGATTTAAATGTTGGTTATTTTTAGAGGTTTCCTGAGGCTTTTGAAAATTCCTCAATTCAAATTTCATTCGAATTTAAACATGATGCACACATGGAAGCAAGCATAGGTCAGGCCAGAACTAGGGATGTGACACATCACAAAATTTGATCAAGTCAGATTCGAACCACTCTGTGTGAGGAGCGCTTGGAGTCCCCGATTCATCATAGACTTAAACTTCCAAAACCTCTTTATGATTCTCGATCTGACCGATACCCTACTTTCGGTCCTACCGAGATCATTAAGTTGATCTATGTTTTCGATCTCGGTGCAACCGATTTGAACCTTTCGGTCACACCGAGTTGCAATAACTGTATACAGTTTTGCATCTCGGTGCCACCGAGTCGTTCCACTCGGTCACACCGACAGGGTCGGGCTATATATAGTCACGGGCAAAAAGTTTGGAAATTTCTCCGAACCCCTTCGCCCGCGCGATAGCCTGCTCTGCCAACATGGTCTCCGGATCGTCTCCTCGCCGCCAGCTGCCTCCAGTCGCTGGTCTCCATCATTGTCAACGGAATTCTACCCCGCCATTGCCGCCGTAGAGAGTCTCCGCCGAACTAGGGTATGGACTCGATCTTTGTGCTAGTCTCCAATCTGATTCTTAGCACATTGTGATCATCATGATTCTTGCCACTATTGAAACACTCCTATCCAGTCAATGCGCTCGTAGATTAGGTTTGATTCAAAAATTTTAGGGTTAGGTTTCGGCCGTAACCACCTCGGACCCACCGAGTTGAAAAACTCGGTTCCACCGATTTGGCTTATGCCATTGCACAAGTGAGACTCGGTCTGACCGAGAATTACTTATCAGTGTGACCGATTTTGGAACTCTGTGAAACCCTAGCAGTCTTGGTGCCACCAAACTGTGACTCTGTCTGACCGAGTTCACTAGTTTAGGTGCCAAAACTGCTTCGGTATCACCGAGTTTAAAAATCGGTAGATCCGAGATGATTTCAGTGGGAAACTAAAACTATGTTTTGGATCATTCTTTTGCAAAAATCTCTGCATTTTGTGATGCTCATCTATTCTACCTCATCTATAAACTATTCACAGGGTCAGCAGTCAGAGTTTGCAACATGTTTGATCAGAGTGACAGCCAGAACTTGTCAGAGCAGCAAGTGCAGATGAGGGAGGGCACTAGTCCCTCCAGTTCTTCAGATGAAGGCAGCAGAAGTACTCCTAGAAATCTGCCTAAAGCTGCCACCAGACAGAGGAAGAAGAGAACTTCAGATTCTAAGGATGAAGATTATGTGGCAGAAGAGGAAGCAACTTCCAAGATAATGGAGCTAGCATAGGGCACAAAGCCAGGCTTAAAGATCAAAAGGCCAGCAGGTAGGCAGCCTATGCCAAAGGCCAGAGTTTCAACTCAGATTACTGAAAAGCCTACACCCATAGAGCTAGTTGCTGCTGAAGGCAAGAAAAGGAAGGAAAGGGTCAAGAAGACCGTAGCCAGAGTGCTTGGAAAGGCTTCCATCATGGAAGAGGAAGAGGAAGAAGAGGTTGCTGCACTAGCACCTAAGGCACCTAAGCTTATGGGTGATGCTATCAGGACAGGGGCTGCTGCATCTAAGCCCAAAGAAGCACCCAAAGCTGCCTCCAAGCCCAAGTCTGCACCAAAGAGAAATACAAGGAGCATACCTGCAGCGGAGAAGAACAAGGCCCCAGTGCCTGAAGCTGCAGAAGAAGATGATGAAGAGCAAGTTCTCAGAAAACTCAAGCCCAAGATCCCAGACCACAACGATGCTCATCCTGTGGCTGAGGATATGAAGTTCAGGAGAGACTCAGGGCTGAGGAAGTGGAGAGAAGCAGATCCATATGCTTCAAGGAGAAGAACTGCTGTGGTTTACAGATTTCACACCAAGGAACAGCAGGACTTCTATGAGACTGTTTTGCTTGACAAGAAGCCAATAGTCTGTGACATGAGATGGGTCGACTGGGAATACATCAAGGAAAACAAAGAGTACTACCCTGGAGTGTATGACATCTTTAGTGCTTGTGGAGTTGCAGACTTTGTTGGGCAGAAGCTCACAAAGTGGAATGAGGAGCTTATCATGCAGTTCTACTCCACAGCCCACTTTTATCCAGATGGTAGGATAACTTGGATGTCTGAAGGTACAAGGTACCAATCAACTGTTGAGGAATGGGAAAAGTTGATCAATGCCCCAGAGGAAAATAAAGATGACTTGGATATCTATGCCAAGAAGAAGATGGACCACAACTCTATGTCCAATATGTACAAGGAAATTCCAAACAAGGCACTTGATACTTTCAAGTTTGGGTCTGTGCACTATCTTCTGTCAGGGCTGCCAACTATTAATTAGATTTTGAGGGACACTCTCTTGCCCAAGTCAGGTGATCACAAGATGATCAGAGGCCATGCAATCAATTTGCTTCATGTATTTGATGTACCTCAGAAATTCAAGGTCATGAGCCTCATAGTAGAGACTATCAAGAGGACTGCAGCAGATCAGAAGAGGAGCTGTGGTTATGCCCCTCAAATTCAGGAGCTCATTAACTCCAAGATGGGCACGGGCATATACTTATTGGACAAGGAACACCTGCCCATCCATCTAGATTTTGAGGACAATCAAGTTGTTATGACTGAGAATGAACCATCGTCTGCACAAGCACAAGCAAAGAAGGAGAAGGTAAGGAAGGAGAAAGCTGCCAAGATGCCAACTCAAGAGGAGGCATCTGAGTATTTCTTGAAAACCAAACAAGAGCAGCTTGGTTACCTAATTGCATCCACCCTGCGGATTGAGAAAGGACTAGGCACCCTAACTCAGAACCAGGCAAGCCTAGAGAGAATCATGGAACAAAAGTTCTATGACTTGGATGTCAAGGTGACAGAGATTCAGACTGCAGTGGAGCAGCTCCACGATGACATGCAGGAGAGGAGAGGCAGGACTACAACTGATGCCTTTGCCAGAGTGCCACAAGGTCCGAGGTCGTCTGCAGTGCCAGTTCCTGACACAAGAGCAACTGCCTCAGCTCCAGCCATAGCAACAGCCCAACCTGCTCCAGCGTCTACTTCAGCTCCAACTCCAGCGTCTACTTCAGCGTCTACAGAAGCCTTCGTCCTTGGAGTGATCCTGTCGGTGTACTAGAATAGGGGTACCCTAGTACCCCGAACTTGTGCACGGGCAGTTGCAGCACCCCGCGGCAAAGGCTTGCCGGGTGAACGCCAAGATCCCCCAAGGTTCCCTTGGAGCCATCCAAGAACAAAGTATTTAAGCTAAGGAGACAAGACCCCGGCAAGAGGAGCTTGCCGGGAAGGCCAACCAAGGCGCTCCAAGGAACTTGCCGCGACGCGCCACGCGCTCCGGCAAGGCAGCAAGCCCCCGGCAAGAGGAGCTTGCCGGGAAGACTAAACAAGGTACCCCGGGGCCCGGTGAGCAACGAGCTTCTGGACCCGGCAAGATAACAACAGCAGCAAGGCGCTTGCCGCGGCAGGCGGCCACTCTGCGCCCATGCTCCAGTGCATCCACCCACGTGTCGCTCTGGGGGCCTCTCCGGGCGCGCGTGGCGGGAGGCTGTGCAGCCAGCGGTGCGTAGTGGCATGCGAAGCTGACAAGATCGCCATCGTGGAGAACGGTGGCGCGCCTAACGGTCCTTTTCTGCACTGTTCGGGCGACTCAGACGGGCATTTAATGCCCTTGTCCCCTGCCGTCAGGGTTTGGCAGGGTGCACTGTACAAACAACTGTATCAACTACCTCACTTTTTACGTTTTTACCCTCCTCTGCGTTGCCACCTGTCGGTGACCCCTTTAGCATATAAAAGGAGGCCCATGCGCAACGTAGAGGGGGTTCGGGTCGGTTTGGAGCCGGAGACAATCGGCTTCGATTCATTCGTAGCACAGGAAACATCACACACTCTCGCTCGAGAGCAAGAACACCAGATAATACAACTAGACAAGCAGCACTAGGAGTGTTATCTCTCCGGAGAGCTCCGAAGCTGGGTAAACTGCTCGTGTGCTTCGCCTTGATCCGCTCTTCGTGCGATCTCCGCCCCCCGCCGAACCGAAAGGGGCTCGGTCCGCCGGCCCCATAGGTGTTCGTGGATTAGTTTCCCCGACATCTTTGGCGCGCCAGGTAGGGGGTGTCGAGATTGTGTGAACCAGATCCGGCGTTCACACGAGCTAGATCCTTATTCCCTTCATCAACATGCCACCGAAGAAGAAGACTTCGGCGGCAGCCGCTCCATCCACGTCACTTCCGCCACCGTTGGAGCAAACGAGTGGTGGGATGGACGCCGGCGGAAGAAAGGACGTCGACGAGGAAGCTCATGATGTCGCCAGGTCCAAGAACAAGGCTGCACAAACCTCGGCGACTGTACATGTTCCACGCCACTCTCAGGAGGCGCAAGATCAACAGCGTCATGGCACTAGTAGTGCCATACGCATGATAGCCCAAGACCAAGCTGGTGGATCTCGGGGAGCTCAAGACCAGCATGCACGCCAGCGTGCTGGCACGAGCGGGGCGCGGTCGCCTGGACGGGATACTGCTCCTTCTAACGTAGTTAGAAGTTCGAGCACGTCCCGCTCCTTGCGCCGTCCGCCACTGCCACCCACCACTCCAGCAGAAGCTTTGGCGCGAGCTCAACTTCTCCTAGATTACCCTCCAACGTCGGACAAGATCGACGAATGGAGGGCCACCATCCAGAGTCTCATCAGCTACGCCAACAGCGACGCTCCATGGCGGCCGAGCGCGTCGCCGCCGCGACAGGACCGCCGGATGCGAGCCGGTGGCGACAAAACGGGCGGAGGTGCAACTACCATGCAATCACTGCCCCGAAGGCCAAGATCGCCGACTCGCCGGATCCACATCGACAGCGACTCCACTGCATCGTCGGATCCACGAGCTCGTCGCGATCAGCGCCAAGTTCTTCATGATCGACAACAAGAAGACGCTCGAACCCGCATCGAGCGCCAAAGAGAAGCGCGACGTCAATCCGACAAGCGCGCTGGGCCCTCTGTTGACATGCATGCGCCAGGGGAACCAGGCGATCTACCGTATGCGGTAGGTTGTCCTGCGTTCACTCGTGAGCTGCGGCAAGTCCAGTGGCCCAGTACAAAGAACTTCAAGCCAGACGTACCGGAGAAGTACGACGGCAAGACGCATCCGTCAGAGTTCCTCAACATCTACACCATTGCGGTACAAGCTGCCGGGGGACGAGATGACAAGATCCTTGCCAACTACTTCCCGCTGGTGCTCAAGCCCAATGTCAGATCCTGGCTCATGCACTTGCCGGACAACTCCATATCCTCTTGGGCTGATCTGTGCCATCAGTTTGTCGGCGCCTTTACAGGCGGACACAAGCCTCATGGCCAGGAGAGTGATCTTCACCTGCTCGCCCAGAAGGAAGGAGAGCCCTTGCGCAAGTACATTCAGAGATTCAGTAGCGTGCAGCACAACATCCCAGACGTCCACCCTGCCGCGGTGATCAGCGTGTTCCATCAGAACGTGCGGAACCGCAGGATGCGGGAGGAAATGACAATGTGCAAGATCAGGGACGTTAGTGAGTTATATGCACTGGCTGACAAGTGTGCTCGTGCTGAGGAAGGGAGGAGACTCCCCGGAGAAAATATAGGAGCGGGAGGATCTGACAGTGAAGATGCTGCCCCGACAAGGAAAAACCGGCGGCAGAACAACAGGAGGAGAAAAGGCAAAGAAGTGCTAGTTGTTGAGCAGTCCGGCAACGGTGGCGGCGCCAAGGAATCCAAAGCTGGCGACTCCGGTAAGGAGGTTGCCGCGGAGACAGCAGTCGCCGACAAGCAGGACGGCACCAACAAGCAGTATTGCAAGATTCACCGCACCAAGGGCCATGATCTTCAGAACTGCAAGAGGGTCGAGCAGCTTGTTGAGCAACAGAAAGCTGAATACGAGCGGCGCAACAAGGAGAAGGCCCAGGAAGGAGCTGGTGGATCCGGCAAGAAACGTCCCGACCGAGGAGGACGCCGCGGCAAGGCCAAGCAGCGGCAAGGAGACAGACCTCCTCGCGGCCGCGACAAGGATGAAGATGACGGCGACGATGAAGATATGGATGATGAGGAGACTGATGAGCAGGAGTTCCAGAAAGATACAGAGGTCCTGTGCGTTGACGGTGGTGCTTCTCTGCATGCCTCGCACCGCCAGCTCAAGCAGTGGATGCGGGAGGTTAATGCAGCAGAACCACCCGTCGAGTCACGCAGGCCTCTGAAATGGTCCAGCATGCCTATCATCTTTGATATTGAGGACCACCCAGATCGCATAACTGCGGTCGGGTGCTTGCCGATGTTGGTTTCACCAACAATCCGCAACCTCAAGGTCACTAAGATGCTAGTTGACGGCGGGGCCAGTTTGAACTTGATCTCCTCCGTAGTGCTCCAGAAGCTCCAGATCCCTGACAGCGAGCTCGAAGAGACCGGCACATTTCAAGGAATCAACCCGGGAAGGAGCAAGCCAAAGGGAAAGATCACGTTGCCGGTAACATTTGGCAGTGAGCTGAACTTCAGGACTGAGAGGGTCACGTTTGACGTTGCCGACTTTCCATTACCTTACAATGGAATCCTTGGCCGTCCGGCACTCGCCAAGTTCATGGCAGCCTCTCACTATGCGTA
Source organism: Triticum dicoccoides (assembly GCF_002162155.2). Lineage (NCBI taxonomy): Eukaryota > Viridiplantae > Streptophyta > Magnoliopsida > Poales > Poaceae > Triticum > Triticum dicoccoides. Next base: position 116,217,824 of record NC_041384.1, on the reverse strand, counting down.
CAACGTACTGAAAATGCCAGGCCCAATAAGTGTCATCTCTGTCCCTGGCGACAAGAAGGATGCTCTTATCTGTGCCGACAAGATCTACCGGGAAGAAGCAGCCGCAGCAGAACGAAGGACACTTGCCGCTGAAGCTCCCGGGGGGAAGAAGAAGACCAAGTCCAGCAAGAGCTCTGATGCCCACTCCGGCAAGCGCACCTCTTCGGAGTGCTGCGCTACCGTCGAGGACGCACCATCGAGCTCCACCGGCAAGTGCAAGAAGGCAATGGCAGCTCCACCTGAGACTAAGAAGGTGTCCGCCAAGGAGGATGGCACTGGTGGTACCTTCACCATCAGCGCCACTCTTGACCCCAAATAGGAAAGCGCGCTCGTTGCTTTCCTGCGGGCGAATATCGACGTGTTTGCGTGGCAACCGTCTGATATCCCCGGTGTTCCCAGGAAAGTGATTGAGCACCACCTTGCCGTCTGTCCTCATGCGCGGCCCATCAAGCAGAGAGTCAGGAAGCAGGCAGTAGAGCGCCAAGAATTCATCGCAGAAGAAATCAAGAAGTTGGAAGCAGCAGGCCTTGTCAGAGGAGTACTCCATCCCACATGGTTGGCCAATCCTGTTGTTGTGCGCAAAGCTAACGGGAAATGGAGACTTTGTATTGACTTCACTGATGTTAATAAAGCTTGTCCCAAAGACCCATTTCCCTTGCCGCGTATTGACCAGATTGTTGACTCCACAGCCGGATGTGATTTGCTTTCATTTCTTGATGCGTACTCAGGATACCATCAGATCTTCATGGCAGAAGAAGATGAAGAGAAAACCGCATTTATCACCCCGTGTGGCACGTACTGCTTCGTACGGATGCCTTTCGGTTTGAAGAATGCTGGTTCAACATTCGCAAGGGTAGTCCACCATGCTTTTGAGCCACAAATACACAGAAATGTGGAAGCTTACATGGATGACATAGTGGTCAAGAGCAAGAACAAAGCGACCTTGATTCAAGATTTAGATGAGACATTTGCAAACCTGCGCAAGATCAACCTCAAGCTTAACCCCGAGAAGTGCGTGTTTGGAGTCCCTTCCGGCAAGCTTCTCGGATTCTTCGTGTCTCAGCGGGGAATTGAAGCCAATCCCGACAAGATCAAAGCCATCGAGCAGATCGAAGCACCAAAGCGCGTCAAGGATGTACGAAGGCTTGCCGGTTGCGTGGCTGCTCTCAGCAGGTTTATCTCTAGATCTGCTGAGCGCGCCCTGCCATTTTTCAAAATTTTGAAAAAGGCAGGTCCAATGAAATGGACTCCGGAAGCGGAGGCTGCGCTGCAGGACTTGAAGAAATACCTGTCCTCCACTCCAACACTTGTCGCACCTAAGCCGCAAGAGAAGTTGCTGCTGTATATAGCGGCAACCAATCAAGTGGTTAGTGCTGCGTTAGTGGCGGAGAGGGAGGCGGGTGATGAGCCAGCAACCATGGCAGGCCCATCCGACGACAAGCAGGGGGCTTCGCCGACAAGCTCTGGCCCCGACAAACATGAGTTTGCGCAGGAGCATGATAAGATGCCAAGGAGAGTGGTGCAGCGCCCCGTTTACTTTGTCAGTTCCCTTCTGCAGGGGGCTAGATCAAGGTACTCTGGTGTGGAGAAGTTGCTTTTCGGCCTCCTCATGGCCTCGAGAAAGCTGCGCCATTACTTCCAAGCACACGAGATCACAGTCGTCACTCGCTTTCCGCTGAAGAGGATACTGCAAAATCCAGAAGCAACGGGCAGGATTGTCGAGTGGGCGCTGGAACTGTCAAGCTTTGGCCTCAAGTTTGAGAGCACCTCAACTATCCAAAGCAGAGCATTGGCAGAGTTCATAGCAGAGTGGACGCCAACCCCAGATGAAGAAATTCCAGAAACGAGCATCCCCGTCAAAGAGGCAAGCAAAGAGTGGCTGATGTACTTTGATGGTGCCTTCTCGCTGCAAGGCGCCGGTGCAGGCGTGCTGCTTGTCGCACCCACCGGAGAGCACCTCAAGTACGTAGTCCAGATGCACTTTCCCAAAGAGCAAGCAACCAACAATACTGCAGAGTATGAAGGATTACTTGCCGGTCTTAGAATCGCAGCAGACCTTGGGATTAAGAAGCTCATTGTCAGGGGTGACTCACAGCTAGTCGTCCGACAAGCGAACAAGAACTACCAGAGTCCGTTGATGGAAGCATATGTTGATGAAGTGAGGAAGCTAGAAGAGCATTTTGACGGCCTACAAATGGAGCATATCCCAAGAGCTCAGAATGATATTGCTGATGGCCTGTCAAAGTGCGCCGCACTAAAGTTACCTGTGGAACCAGGGATCTTTGTGTTTAAGTTGACTCAACCATCCGTAACACCATCAACTGGACAAAGCAAAAAGAGGAAGTTGGTTTCTGGTGACTACTTTCCGGCAGAGCTCCCCGTAGCCGCCGCCAAGAAAGTCCCCAAGATCAACACTAAGGATGCTGAGGGGCAGTCTGCTCCGGCAAGACTAATGGTTTGTTCCGTTGAAGAAGACGCTCCCGACAAGTTTTGCTCCGGCAAGCTTGCCGGGGAACATCAAGCTCCGGCAGGGCCGCAAGTCCTTGCCGTAGAAGCAGATGTTCCCACAGCAGCAGATGTGCCTTTAGTCCTTGTTGTCGAGCCACAAGCTCCAGCATGGGCACAACAGATTATCCATTTCCTTTAGACAGGAGAACTTACCGAAGAACAAGAAGAAGCGGAAAGAGTAGCCCGACAGTCAAGTATGTACCAGTTTGTCGATAGCATACTGTACAGAAGAAGACTCAACGGTTTGAAATTGAAGTGTATTCACCGGGAAGATGGACAAAAGCTGTTGCCAGAGATACATGGAGGCATATGTGGCCACCACATAGGCGCAAGAGCACTTGCCGGCAAAGCTTTCCGGCAAGGTTTCTTTTGGCCGACAGCCCTCCAGGATGCAACTACACAAGTAACCAAGTGTGAAGCGTGCCAGTTCCACTCCAAATAGATACACCAGCCAGCTCAAGCTCTCCAGACGATCCCTTTATCCTGGCCATTTTTGGTCTGGGGGCTCGATATCATCGGCCCCTTCGCGGTTGCCGGAACCCGTTCCGGCAACCACCTTTTGTACAAGTCTTGCCGCTGTTGCATGTAATCCTTTGTACAAAGCCGGGCGCAGATCCCGTGCATAAGTAAAACCCCATGTGCTCCGCACAGCTTGTCCATTTCATGTGTTAGTTCCTTTCTTGCATGCAATTATCTGACACTTTGTGCAGCACCTACATCCGGTAAGCAGTAACGAGCCGAAGAGCTCCATGTTATTATTTTCTCTTCTTTCTTTTTCTTTTAAAAGGAAAAGAAGGTTCTCCCGCACACAAGTTTGCCGGGGGGGGGAAAGGAGAAGATTGTGGTATGGGCCAGGCGTCGTTCAAGCAAAGACTTACCTTACCGGGAAGCAAATGACAGAAAAGCTAAGTTGCCAAAGTTTGAGCAATCACTTTTTAAATTTTTGAGTTAGCTTCCTCGAACGACCCTGCTTTGTATGGAAAACCTGTGCGCGGAGGAACCAACTCGTGGCTAGTTGCGCCCTTACTTTGTTTCGAGTCCGCTCAACAGCTTAAGCGTGCTGCATCTAGTCGCGACAAGGTTTCTTGTCGGAAGCAGCGCCGCCAGCAGGCTGCTGAAGTCCCGCACTCAGCGCTCGCGGCTCGGGCGCCTGCGCCGACAAGTTCCCTAGAAGCGTAGGGTAAAAACATACAAGGGAAGGAATCTAGTAGAGGAAATAACATAGCAATTGATAAATAGAAATAAAGTTATATTACAAAGATAACTTGTCGTAGCTCTAACAGACTGTTTTCATAACATGATTAGCAGCGACAAGGGAAAAGAAGAAATAGGCGGCCTAATCTACGCGCCCGCCCTCGACTCTCTTGATGTCGCTCACCTTGTCCACAATGGGTGCGACAAGGGCCTTGAGTGCGTCCAGATCGGCGTCAGGCGGCAAGGACCTGAGGACGTTGGTGAAGCTGAGGCCTGGGTTGCGGAAGGCCACCTTCATCAGCACCTTCTGGAGAACCCCACCGCAGATTTTGCGCGACTCGTCGGCCAGCTGCTTCGGGATCCTCTCCCGGAGCCGCTGGAGTCCCGTCGCCACGCCCTTGAAGAATAGGCTGAGCTTGGCGCTGGGTTGAAGGCTCTCGTCGGAAGGATACCCAAAGTCCTCCATCCCCAGCTGCGCCAACTCCTCGTTGATAACTGCGGCAGTGTTCACCAGACCTTCGGTCCAGTGCTCCACTGTGTCTCTGAACGAGTTCTAGGTAACTGCAATGCTCTCCAGCAGCGCCGCGTCAGCGTTGACCTTCTCCGCCAAGGTCTTCTCCCGCTCCTTGGCGGCCTCCAGCGTCTGCGTCAGCGTGGCCAGCTTCAGCTCCGGGTCTACTTTAGAATCCTTGGCGGCGCTGAGCTCCTTGCCCCTTTCAGCGAGAAGGCCTTGCAGCTCACCGTGGGCGGCAGCATCCTTCTCGCGCTCACTCTTGAGCGCGGCAAGCTCCTCGCCGCTCTTCCCAATGTCGGCCTCCAGCCGCGCCACCTTCTCCTCTAGCTCTTTCTTGGCGGCCTCTGCAGTTGCCGCGGCGTCCTTTGCCTCCTTGAGCGCCCCGCCAAGTGCTCGCTCGCGCTCGGCAAGCTCTTCCTCGTAGCTGTCGAGATGGGCCTTCCGCTGCACTAGTTCACCTTCCCGCGCGGACTGCCTCTCGGCAGCCAGCCTTTGATTCTCTTCAGCCTCGGCCTTCTCGAGAAGAAAGGTTGTGCGCTCTTCGTCTACTCGCTCCCGCTCCTACGCCAGGGACCGGAGAGCTTCTTGATTTTGTCCCCTGAGCTCCTCCGCGCGCTTCTCCATGTCAACTCCTGCCTTCGCGACAAGCGCTTCCCGGGAAGCCAGCTTGGCTTGCCGGGTGCGGTAGAGTGACAACAGCTTCCGCAGCAGCTGCTCCTCGTCAGCCTCGCCGCTGCTGCTGCCGGGCGCGTCAACCAATGATAGTCCAGCAGAGGCGAGCACCTCCCCGTCAAAAGTCTCCCCCTCGACCGGCGCCCTAGAGCTTGACGCCCAGGGTAGCTTGATGAAGATGTTGTCACCGGCCTGCAAGTAGGCGCCGGGCTGGGGCTCCTCAGAGCCCGGCTCCGCGGAAGCGGCAAAGGGTTCGGTGGTCGGTGCAGCGCCCGGCGCTCCTGCGGCCTCAGGGTCGTCAGTGCGATCGCCCGACCCCTCGCCGGCTTCCGCAGCAGCAGCCCCAGCGGCCTCCTCGCCGGCGGTCTCATCAGCACCGGCACCTTCCTCGCCAGCGCCCTCTGTCTCCATTGGCTCAGCCGAAGATGGGTCTGAAGAACGAAGAAGGGAGGAGAATCAATCAAAAATCCAAGAAAGGAGAAACAGAAGAAGCAGAACCCAAGGGAAAGTTTCTGGGCAAGTGGATTACCTGCGCCAAGATCTTCAGTTGCGGCCTCGATCGCCGCAGGATCAGCAGTGCCGTCCCTTGCCGAAGAGTCCTCCCTTGCCGGAGAACGCTCCCTTGCCGGGGACTCCTCCCTTGGCGGCGCAGTCGAAGTAGGTGGAACTTTGGGTCCAGCCTCCGGGCGCTCCTGATGAGGCTGCTCTGCTCCTGCACAAGTCAACAAGCAAGATATCAATGAAGGAAAAAGCACTCAAGCGCGCCCGGCAGCAGAAGTCTAAACTATGAACTTACGCTGGGGGCTGCGCTGGGGGCTGCTCCGAGGGGTGATTGCCGGGTCCGTCAAGGTGGTCTCGGGCCCACCTCCTGCCGACACGATGGGGTCATCCTCATTGATGATCACCGCGGCCTTGGCCCTCTTCGCCGCTCTCCGGGCCAGTGTTCTGAAAAGAAAGGAGTCCAGATTGGAGCAAGTCAGATACAAGATATAAACAACAAGATTGAAGGATTATAAGAGCACCAAAGAAACTCACTCTTCTTCCTCCTCGTCGGAGTTGAGCGCGGAAAGATCAAAGTCCGGCCCTCCTCCGGTGCGGCGAGGTGGAGGAGTAGGATCCCTTGCCGCTTGGCGGGGGCAGTGGCAGTGGCCCGGGAAGATCCCGCTCCAGTTGCCGCTGCTGCGTGAGGCGCTCCCGCGGCAACATTGCTTGCTGCGGTAGAGCGCGTCACGCGGCTTGGTGGCTGTGGAGCCGGCTGCCGCCCTGCTGCGTCCCCGGCCCTGCGAAGGCGCCTCCTTGGCGGGACCGGGGGCTCCGCCTGCGGCAAGCTCTCTGAAGGTTCAGCCTCCTCCTCGCCGGCCTCGCTCGACTCGGCTTCGGAACCGGCAGGCTCCTCCTCGCCCATGAACTCCGCGCGTTCGGCAAGGTTTGCCGCCTCTGCAGCCTCCGCCTCCTCCACCGTAAACCCAAACACACCCGCAGCAGCTGCGGCCGCAGCCTCTTCCGCCCTAGTAGCGATGAGCTGCAGCTCCTCGTCGGTGGTGTCACGGGTGAAGCTCTTCTGCTCGTCGGCACGGACCGGCACTTCCTCCAAGGTGTCGAAGAACGCTCACACAACGTCATCCGCAGGCTCTTGCCAAGTTGGGACGATGCCGTGTGAATCGCACAACGGCATCATGGCGCGGATCCGGTCAAGCGAAGAGTTATTGCACAAAGGAACTACGCCCCTCGGCAATGTGAATGGGTGCTGGGGGTCGCGTTTGATTAATTCCAAGAGCATTGCGTCCAACTCCAAGACAGTGAAGTTGTAGTTAAGGCCCGACCGCAGCCTCATGATGTCCGCCGAATTCATGAATTCCCAGGCGGGCCTCCTCCTCTCCTGCATGGGGGCAATGCGGCGGCGGAGGAAATCTGCCCCGACAGCACCTACGGTGAGCCCGGCAACCCTGAGGCGAAGAATCCTAGTGATGGCGATCTTCAGCCTCTCGTCTTCCGGGGCCACGTTGCTCCAGTCATTGCCGCGCACTATTGGAGTTTGGTGCACAACGGTGAAGGGCTGCGGATCCTCCTCGACGATCCAACACCACTCCGCCCTCCACTCCTCCCACTTGCTGTGAAGCTCACCCTCCAAGTACGCCTCTTTCTTGCCGACTCTCGAGACCCAGGCAATCCCTCCGGCAAGCGGCTCTCCTCTCTCTACCCGAGGTATGAAGAAGTGGCAGAAAAGGGCAACACTAGGGTGGACTCCGACAAAGTTTTCGCACAAGTGTGCGAAAACTGCCATGGTCAGGACAGCATTGGGGGTGAAGTCAAGGAGGCGGAAGCCATATGTGTTCATAATATCACAGAAGAACTCCGAGAAGGGCGGGCAGAGCCCGCAATAGAAGAATAGCGGGAAGAACGGGTACCCATTTGGAGCCGACTCTGAGGCAGCGGCCGGGAGTACCCTCGTGCGCGGATGCGCACGCGTCTCCGTCGCACAAAAGAGGTAGAAGTACTCCCTCACCTCTTGCACGCCGAGCTGGGGGGTGAAGATCGCCCGCTCCTTCCGCAGCGCCGCGAGCCGCTGCGCCTCGGCCGACTTCACACCCTTTCCCTTGTCAGCTTTCGGGGCCATGGC
>NC_041384.1:116179702-116209821 GCF_002162155.2 Triticum dicoccoides | reverse complement strand
TCGAGAAGAAGGGGGGAGCGGCGGAGTTTGTGAAGAAGGAGTAGCAGCAACCAGCGAGGGGGAACGAACTGCCCCTGTTTCCTCTGCTTATAAAGAGGGACGGGGCGGACGTTTCGGCCTTCCAAATAAACAACCACCCACGATCTCTCCCACGATGCCGCATTCAACGCGTGCCGTTATGGGAGAGTGCGGTGGATACGGAACAAGATTTGGCGTGGCCCAGCCCGCGTGTGCCCGTGCCCTGTCTTGGGCCTGGCCCAACAGCGCTCGGCACCGTGTCTGGCCCAGGCCCGGGGGCTCCTGTCGGTGTAGTAGAATAGGGGTACCCTAGTACCCCGAACTTGTGCACGGGAAGTTGCAGCACCCCGCGGCAAAGGCTTGTCGGGTGAACGCCAAGATCCCCCAAGGTTCCCTTGGAGCCATCCAAGAACAAAGTATTTAAGCTAAGGAGACAAGACCCCGGCAAGAGGAGCTTGCCGGGAAGGCCAACCAAGGCGCTCCAAGGAACTTGCCGCGACGCGCCACGCGCTCCGGCAAGGCAGCAAGCCCCCGGCAAGAGGAGCTTGCCGGGAAGACTAAACAAGGTACCCCGGGGCCCGGTGAGCAACGAGCTTCTGGACCCGGCAAGATAACAACAGCGGCAAGGCGCTTGCCGCGGCAGGCGGCCACTCTGCGCCCATGCTCCAGCGCATCCACCAATGTGTCGCTTTGGAGGCCTCTCCGGGCGCGCGTGGTGGGAGGCTGTGCAGCCAGCGGTGCGCAGTGGCATGCGAAGCTGACAAGATCGCCATCGTGGCGAATGGTGGCACCCCTAACAGTCCTTTTCTGCACTGTTCGGGCGACTCAGACAGGCATTTAATGCCCTTGTCCCCTGCCGTCAGGGTTAGGTAGGGTGCACTGTACAAACAACTGTATCAACTACCTCGCTTTTTACGTTTTTACCCTCCTCTGCGTTGCCACCTGTCGGTGACCCCTTTAGCATATAAAAGGAGGCCCATGCACAATGTAGAGGGGGTTCGAGTCGGTTCGGAGCCGGAGACAATCGGCTTCGATTCATTCGTAGCACAGGAAACATCACACAGTCTCGCTCGAGAGCAAGAACACCAGATAATACAACTAGACAAGCAGCAGTAGGAGTGTTATCTCTCCGGAGAGCTCCGAAGCTGGGTAAACTGCTTGTGTGCTTCGCCTCGATCCGCTCTTCGTGCGATCTCCACCCCCCGCCGAACCGAAAGGGGCTCGGTCCGCCGGCCCCATAGGTGTTCGTGGATCAGTTTCCCCGACAGATCCGGACTCCACCACCACCTGAAGATCAAGCCTGAGTGTCGATCTAGCACTATGCATTTTCTAGGAACTTTTTGGTAACTTCTTGCCAAAGGGGGAGAAAAATGTATAGATCATAGGCTTCGAGAGAGAGAGTGTTGCTTTTTTTCTCTCTTGCTTTATTTGGTGTTTTTTGAACTTTGTTTGCTTTTGAGTGCTTGAGATACTATGTCATTGCTCGTGAGACATTGATGATCATGTGTTTGATCATAAGCTACACTTATGCATGCTTGATATATCTTATCTATCTTATGTTATCATTCACTATTCTTGGTGATGAGTGCATGTATTTCATTCTTATCATTTTAAGCGCTCCACCAAGATGTATGTGACATGGAAGAGTAACCCATGACTCTAACTCTTTGTGCATTTGCAGTCCAAAGCAAATTTTAAATATGCACAAATTTAGGGGGAGCTCTTACTTGTCACATACTTCTCAAAGCGACGATATATTTCATGCTTATTATCATTTGTCGAAGCTTTGATCTATATGTTGTCATCAATTACCAAAAAGGGGGAGATTGAAAGTGCAACTATCCCTAGGTGGTTTTGGTAATTCATAACAACATATAGCTCATTGAGCTAATGCTATTCCAAGATGATTATTTCAGGAAAGCTCAATGATTGGCATGGCATGGATGTGAAAGTGGAACCCTCAAAATGCTAAGGACAAAGGATTGGCTCAACCTCAAAAGCTCAAGACTCTTCATTTTATATTTTAGTGATCCAAGATCACATTGAGTCTTTAGGAAAAGCCAATACTATCAAGGAGGGATGAGGTGTTGCTTAATGAGCCTCTTGCTTCATGTGCTTAGTGATATGCTCCAAAATCTTCAGCTACTTTCCCATATCCACATATGACGTAAATCCTAAGCCAAACTCGGTCCTACCGATTCTTTCTATCCGGCGCCACCGAGTTTCACTTGTCATAAGCCACTGCCAAACCCTAGCAAATCGGTTCTACCGATAGGGATCTCGGTCTCACCGAGATGGGATTGCAAACTCTTTGTTTCCCTTTCGTAACTTTTCGGTCTCACCGAAAGAGCGGATCGGTCCCATCGAGATTGCAATGTAAATTCAGTGTTTCCTTTTTGTAACTTTTCGGTCTCACCGAAAGAGCAAATCGGTCCCACCGAGTTTGCCTGACCAACTCTCTGGTTAGCTAATTACCAAAATCGGTCTCACCGAGTTTGTGTAATCGGTCTCACCAAGATTACGTTATGCCCAAACCCTAACCATATCGGTCCTACCGAGTTGCATGTCAGTCCCACCGAAAATCTCTAACGGTCAGTAGGTTTACCTTTTCGGTCCGACCGAGTTTGTTGATTCGGTCCCACCGAGATTGGAAAACTGTGTGTAACGGTTGGATTTTGTGTGGAGGCTATATATACCCCTCCACCTCCTCTTCATTCGTGGAGAGAGCCATCAGAACACATACACAATTCCAACTCATATGTTCTGAGAGAGAACCACCTACTCATGTGTTGAGATCAAGATATTCCATTCCTACTATACGAATCTTGATCTCTAGCCTTCCCCGACTTGCTTTCCACTCAAATCTTCTTTCCACAAAATCCAAATCCTATGAGAGAGAGTTGAGTGTTGGGGAGACTATCATTTGAAGCACAAGAGCAAGGAGTTCATTACCTACACACCATTTGTTACTTCTTGGAGAGTGGTGTCTCCTAGATTGGCTAGGTGTCACTTGGGAGCCTCCGACAAGATTGTGGAGTTGAACCAAGGAGTTTGTAAGGGCAAGGAGATCGCCTACTTCGTGAAGATCTACCGCTAGTGAGGCAAGTCCTTTGTGAGCAATGGCCATGGTGGGATAGACAAGGTTGCTACTTCGTGGACCCTTTGTGGATGGTTGCTTCTTCGTGGACCCTTCGTTGGTGGAGCCCTCCGTGGACTCGCGCAACCGTTACCCTTTGTGGGTGGAGCCCTTCGTGGACTCGCGCAACCGTTACCCTTTGTGGGTTGAAGTCTCCATCAACGTGGATGTAGGATAGCACCACCTATCCGAACCACGGGAAAAACATCCGTGTCTCCAATTGCGTTTGAATTCTCCGAACCCTTCCCTTTACATTCTTGCAAGTTGCATGCTTTACTTTCCGCTGCCAATATACTCTTTGCATGCTTTCTTGAATTGTGTGATGATTGCTTGACTTGTCCTACAATAGCTAAAATCTGCCAAGAACTAAAATTGGGAAAAGGTTGAGTTTTTATTTGGTCAAGTAGTCTAATCACCCCCCCTCTAGACATACTTTCCATCCTACAGAGGGACTGGCACGTAGCCTCCTACTGGATTGATACCTTGGTTCTCAAAAACTAAGGGAAATACTTATGCTACTTTGGTGCACCACCCTTTCCTCTTCAAGGGAAAACCAACGCAAGTGCTCAAGAGGTAGCAGGCATGCACTCGTCCCACTGTGGAGGTGCCTCCGCCGCCTCTACAGCAGCGTCAGCGTTCCGGTAGGCAATGATGTCTACAGGCATAATCTGGTATCCGCCCCTGGTAACATGATCAAACAATGCAGGAGCAGGCAGTGGAATAACATCACGAGCTTCAACACTAAAGTACAAGTTGTAGGGAAGGGCAATGTTAGGACGGTCATGTGCAAGAAAGTGATGGTGATCCATGGCTGCACGATCTAGGTAAACCTTAGTCAGAGGGTAATCATGAGGGCATATCCCTACCTCGAAATGAGCTGCCAAACGAGTGGCAAAAATCACACCATGTATTTTCCCTTAGATTTATTAAGATGGAGGCGATGAGCCACAATAGCTCCCAAGATATAAGTGTCGTCTCCCTCTAATGCACGACGTAAAACAGCAAGGTCTGGTGAACTAAGTGCACCCACCTTATCCCTAGCCAGCAAACATTTGGTAATAAAAAGTGCAAAGTAACGAACAACGGGAAAATGGAAGCTAGCGGCAGTGATGGCTGACACTCCTCTCTCATCACCCACTGTCAGAGTGCGATAAAAATCCTCAAACTCGACCGGCCTAGGCTCAGCCAAGCTCCCATCAGACAGAATCATTCATATGTCACAAAACTCAGTAAGTGGTATATGATGGTTTTCAGCATATAAATCAAAGCTCACTTCAGGGGATTATTTCCAGGCAAGAAAGTAAAGCTCTGAAAAAAGATATTTGTGAGGATGTGGTGTTGGTCACACTCATCTGCGATGAAGTCGGTGAGGCCGACATTAGCAACATATTGCATGAAGTCCTCAAGAATTCCATCCTCTTCCAGGAACGGGGTGTGCGACCATTCACACGGCCGTACTTCCGCTAACTTCTGAGGGTGGAGATCATTGTCAGAAGAATCCCCAATAACACCCTTGGAGTTCTGCTTAGAGCAAACTTCCTGAAGATATTCATGTCCCTGCACAATTTTCTGAAAATAAAAAATTTTGGAGTGAGAAAAATTTGTCAACAAAACTTTGTAAGATCGATAGCAACTACTCATAGGGATACACAGAAGCCATATCAAGCATTCAAACTACTTAGAACACTAAGATTTCAACATGGCAGCACATCTACAACAGCACCAAGAGTAGCTAATTATTCAAAGTATAAGCCACTAAAACAAAAACTAGTTGGACAAATGGTGGCACTACAAAAAAAGACACATATGTGACATTTAGGGCCAAACAATTTTTTTTCTGTCATACTTATGACACTTCTATGGTGATAATTGTGACAAAACCCGGTATCACCGTAGATGTGATGTGGTCCTACTTCTATGACAAAAAATCATGACAGAAAATGGGCTTTTCGTCCTGGGCGGTCCGGAGACGCAGCTGCATGACATTCTTTGGGCCGTCCATGACGGACAAAACCGTGGTAGAAGCGAGGGCAAGGAAAATATCGAGGAGTTCTCGGTTACGGAGGGTGGTCGGGGGCCGAGCGATGCACGTTTCTCTCGTACGTACGCGCATGTGTGCGAGGCGTTGGGCTCTAACTGAACCCGAGCGATTGCGCTGTAGGCTACGCGTTACTGAACCCGAGCGATCGATCGATCCCTTGCTGTTAACTGAACCCGAGTGTGATTCCTTTGCTGCTGCTGCTAACTGAAGCCGATCGATGCTGCCTCTGGATGAACAGTGAGCGTTGTTGAGGGGGTTTGGATGAACAGTTCCCGGTGGGGTGTTGGATGAATAGGACCTCGTGGTAGTACAGGCCTTTGCGGCTTGATGAACAATACCCCGACCAATCGAGTCGGTGGATGAACAGGACCCCGTGGAGGGCTAGATGAACAGTAGCCAGTGGAGGGCTGGATAAACAATAGCCCGTGGAGGGGTGGTTGAACAGGACCCCGTGGAGAGGGCTGGTTGAACAGTAGCCGGTGGAGGACCGCGTGGTGGAGGCTGGATGAACAGGAGCCCGTGGATGAACAGTCGGAGGTGGAGGCTAGAGGAGGTCGACGGTGGATGAAGAGGAGCCCGTGGAGGCTGGAGGAGGTCGGCGGTGGAGATGAACAGTAACCCGTGGAGTCCCGTTTTGCGGCACGCCACACCCCTCCCGATGAAAAGGACCCCTGTTTCAACCGTAGCACTCCAACACAAGTTTGATTCCTCCGTTTTGCGGTACGCCACACCCCTCCCGATCAATAGGACCTCGTTTCTACCGTAGGAGGTCTGTTTCCTCCATTTTGCGGTACGCCAGACCCCTCCTGATGAACAAGATCCTATGTCCACCATGGCCAGTCGAACACAAGGCCGTTTCCTCCGTTCCGCGGTACGCCAGGCGTTGTTTCCATCGGCTATTCCGTCTAGGCCTGTTGGCTCCTGATGAACACAATGATGCATTCCGATCCGACCCAGCCGGTTGCCTGCCCATGAACACGATGACGGCGCAGCTTCTCCGTTCTGACCCAGCCATGTACATGAGCCCTGGCCGTACGTATGCGCGAGTAGGTGTTCGAGACCCCGCCCGTATGTACGTACGTGGCCGTATTTACTTTCTTGCAGCCTGGCCGCTATACGTACGTGTACATGCTACATGCGTGCCTCTACTACCACACGTGTGTGCCTCTTCTACGATACGTGCCCTTCCTTACATGGCCACGGTTCATCACTACAGCCCGCAGACAGACCGATCGTATTTACGTACACGTTCGCGACTAGAATGACAGTGCTACGTACGCGTCGACCGGGTGGGTCCCGACTATCAGGCACTTTCTTGCGTGCGAAGATGTAGCTGGTGGGTCCCAGCAGTTAGGGGGGAAACATTTTTTTCATGAAATACGGCGGCCCGTCCGGTGGGAGGAATCATTATTTTCCGCGTAATAAGGAGGCACTTCCTTGTTGCGGCCGTGGACCCAGCTGTTAGCCTCTCCATGTACAGTACTCTTCCGATGAAAGTCGTTCCTTGACCACGTTGACCACGCCGCGCCGAGAGCACCAGGACGGTGGATGACGACGAGGCCTAGGAAGGGGACGACGTGGAGCTGGGGAAGACGCGGCTGTGGATGCCCACGCGGAGAGGAGTACGTGGGTTGACTACTTCGGCTGCGGTGTGAGGCTGCCGTTTCCGGAGAATAAGGGGATGTGTGGGTGAGTATAGAGGGATGGCATGGCCAGTGGTGGCAGCATAGCTGAACACAGGAGGCAGGAGCCGGCGGCACGGCCGACGCTTGTTTGGGCGGCTGGAGCAAGAAGACCAAAGGTTGAAGAAGCACTACGACCGTTGGATCGACATTGTACAGTCACTGGAGCTAGAATCGGTCATATTGACTAAGTTGACAAAGCCCTCCATCCCCGTCATCTTAGTAGGCCCACAAGTCAGCCTCCCACATTGGTGGGTCCCAGCTAGCAGGGGGAGTATTCTTTTTTTGTGCGTAATAAGGAGGCACTTCCTTCTGTGCGAAGATATAGCTGGTGGGTCCGAGCTGACAGCCCGGGGGGGATGTTTTATTCAAGAAATACAGAGGCCCTTCCGATGGGTCCCAGCTGTCAGGTGGACGAATCATTATTTTGCACGTAATAAGGAGGCATTTCCTTGTGTGGACCCCTACTGTCAGCCTCTTTCGATGGATGTTGTTTGTTGACCATGTTGACCTCGCCACGCCGAGAGCACAAACGCGGTGGACGAGGGCGAGGCCCAAGAAGGGAAAGACCTGGAGCAGGCAAAGCCACATCAGCGGATGCCCACGCTGAGGGGTGTACGAGCGCTGACTGTTCGGCTGCGGGGTGAGGCTGACGTCGCCAAAAAATAACAGGATGTGCGGGTGGGTAGAGGGATGGCCTGGCGGGAGCACAGCCAGCCACGGGAGGAGGGAGCAGGCAGTCCCGCCGGCGCGGGTTTGGGCGGCTTGAGTAGGAAGATCAGAAATTGAAGAAGCATGGTGGCCATTGGATGGACATCCAACAGTCACTGCTTTGTGTTGACTAAGTTGACAAAACCTTGCATACACGTCAAAAAAATTTAGGACAGCGTCATCGTCAACCTAGTAGGCCCAGAAGTTAGGCTCCAAATCTGTGGAAAACAACATACAACCCATTAGCCATTATTTTCAACAATTTACAGCCCATTTGCTAATTATTAAGGATATTTGAAGCCCATATTCTTTTTATTAGCATTACAGACCATATATCCTGGGTACTGCTAAAAAATTCAACGAAATTTTTCATACTTTGGTGGGGTCCGAACTCTTTTAATCATGAAATTTCCAGTCACATTAAAAATAAATTTTAAAAATTTATATCAAAATAAAATTCAAAAAATAATTCTCCACAAAAAATGAATGAAATTTAAAATCTTAACTAGCAAGATGCCCGTGCATTGCACGGAACATGAAGATGCATTTGTATGAGTAGTTTATCTTGTGGGAGAAAAGACGATCTTTTAATCTAATTGCCAGTTAGCTTTGGTTTTTATAAAAGTAGAGAGTGGAGAAATCCAGAAAAATGATATTTTAATGTAATTGCCGGTTGGCTTTGGTTTAAAATTTTACAGCCCATTTCTTACAACTTATAGCCCTTTTTCTGGGGAAGCCCATTTCTTACTACTTTACATCCCTCCCTCCTCGCCTTGAAAGATTTGTTGTGCAACAGGGCTGAGAAAAGCAAGCAGGCCTCAGTTTTGGTGTTCTCCAAAAAAAAGAACTGGGGTAGCCATTTTCAGAAAGAAAAAAGATATCAACTGGCCTTGTCATGTGCTTAAATAAAAGCATAAGCATGGGCTAGACGGACCACATCCCCCACACAACACGTACTTGAGCTCCATCTCTGAAACTAAAAAAACAACTGGGCGAGCTGCTGGGTCCCTGGTGTTATCCGCTCGTTGTGTAATTTTAACAAATCCGCTGCTGCGCCGGCCTATGCATCGCCGGTGTGAGATGAGACGTCGATGACTTTTCCTGGCTTGTAATAACAAGGCCCCTGCTTGCGTAATGCAATGACCCTGTGGGTCCCTACTGTCAGCCTCTCCACGTACAATCATCTCCTGATTCCTCTTGGTTGTCGACCATGTTGACAACGCCAGACAGAGGCGGGCACAACGAGCGAACCAAGGCGGAGAACGACAGCGAGGCCTCGGACGGGAAGGAACATCAGCCATGGAAGATGCGGTAGTGTAGTGGCAGGTGGAGGGGAGTACGGGTGCAACAACATGCAACTCAAGCTTAAAAACGGTACAAAAAGCCCAAGGATTAATTATTCATCAAATTTTTAGAAAAAACCTAGATTGAACATGGCAGTAACATCTAACCCAACCACTATTTTTTGCAGTGAGAAACAAATGGATCGGTCTGATCCATAAAATCAACATCCTGTGCATAAAAAATTATTGCACGATGACTACTTGTTGTAAATAGAAGCCGAGCACGTTTAGAAGCCCATTTTCCACCTGAAACTTCTTTTTTTGCTCTTGAACGTGTCCATCCGTGAGAAATATCTTGCGGTAAAACTTAAGCCTCAGGGACAATAGTAACCTCGCAATAGGAAGAATGGGACAAAGCTTCTATTTGCCTGGTTGGATGCATATCCTTCCATCGTTATTGTCCTCAAACGAATGTCATGAGAACTGAGAAAATCCTTGTGATTATTACGCCACCAATTGGTTATACGTTTTTGTCCATGTACTTGTAGTACCTAAGTAGACATGAAGATTTGAAAACAGTTCAGGTCTGAAAAAAGAGTATGTCGAAAGAGCAAAAGCTGAACGTTTAATTCTAGTACAAAATATATAGTCTTTCAATGTGCATGAAATTATCACCTCCATATATAAATTCTCCAGAGACTGAAAGCATTGCATCAAGCCAATAATTATGTTCAGATCATAACTATACATTCCGATATATAAGATCTTGACAGAATCCGGCAGCATTGATAGGCTATCCATGGACGAACTCTTAATTGAGCATATAACATAATATTAGTACCCAAAGTGTACTCCAAGATGATAAAAAACTTATGTGCACAAATGAAAATGCAGCTTATGATTACAAATGTGTAGATGATAATATATGGTACCTGAAAAAGTGAGGAGCCAAACACCAACTCTTTGTGATCATTAAACGGATCACGAATTACACCCAAGGTCTCCAGTTTGGGCGCAGAGACGACAGTTATTTGCGAAGGTTTATAACAATTATCAAGGAGCAACCTTTCAAGTGAAGGGGCATCTTCGATGATGAGTTGTTGTCCTTCAAAACAAATTCCAATGCTTTTAAGGTGAGGCGACTTTATTTGGAGACAACTGATAGGGATTTCTATTCCCAAAACAATTAGGAAGCACTCTAGGGCAGGGCAACTGGAGTGGATGATGCTGTGCAGTGAGGCCTCTGACAGATAAACCACCACAAGTGAAAGTTCTTTAGCAGTGGGAGTCAAAGTATTTCTACCAGATCGTCTGGTAGATGGCACCGCGCGAAGGTGGCAGTGTGGAGAGAGGAGGAAAACCGCGAGATGGACAATGGTGGTGTGGGCACGAATTCTGGGTATGTTAGTGGTATGAAACTTTCGTGGAAATGGTAGAACTCAAACTCCTGGAGTTTTCCGTATTCACGGGATGTCAATAAGCGTCCACCATGCCGGGTATGGACAGCAGGTAGCGTGTCGGGATGCGGAGATGTGGAACGGGGCCCTGCTAGTGAGAGGAGGCGATGGCTCTAAGGAGATCAAATTCAGGAAGGACGGATATCTGACGACAGTCGAGATTGAGGGGTGCGGTGCGCCATAAAGTGCGCCACCGAGTTGAGAGGACTTGTGTGCAGCAGCAATTCTTGGTGGGGAGAAGTGAGATGATCTCCTCAAGGATGACGTCTGAGAGATTGCTGATGCGGTGCACCGGAGATTCTACTGCTTCCTCAAATCCGGGTGGGGGCGGGGGGCTCGCCGTTTCTCCCCGCGAAGTCGGGTGCGGGATCTACAACCGGCATCGCCGCTGGCGGGAGCCTCATCTTCTTGGCACTGGGGCCAGCCGACTCCATTTTTCTTGTGGGCGTTGCGCCGAGCTCATGGGTTTGAGCAGAGTAGCCAGAGACGAGCCTAGTGGAAGTGCGAGTGGGGAAGAAGGAGGGCTAAGGTTTTCTTTTGGAGTGGAAGAAGAGGAGAAGGCGTTTTCTGTATGAGTGAGGAAGAAGGGGAGCGGGGGTTTTCTGTACGAGTGAGGAAGAAGGGAAGCGGGGGGGATTTGGGGGGCGACAGAAGCGGGAGAGTCCAACGAGCTGCAGTATAAGTGGAAGCGAGGAGGAAGGAGGGTTTTTCTGGGATCGCCTCCTCTTCAAGAAATATGGGCTTCTCCTTGCAAAAAACAAAAACAAATGGGATTTAAGATGGATAGGCTTTTGTATCGGCCCAGTCGGCTGTCCGTGTTTCGTACTGGAGGGCCTTAACACTAGAGGCAGCCCATTAGAGACACTCTCTAGCTCTCCAGCTTATTTCCCATTCAAAAGAAAAAAGAGACGCCTCCAGCTTATGGCTACTGATCGGTAACCTTTTTCAACTTGGCATCCACCAAATTAGAGGAAGTAGTACTGGATGCAGACACTCAAACTGGTCACGTAGCACGGAGTTAATTGCATGTTAGTACCACACTTCAGCACCTACTTACGGATTGGTATCATTAGTCATATTTTTTTGCATGTCAGTACCATCTCACCGCCTAATTGTTGCAAAATAGTCTAAATCCTGTATAACAGTGTATTGACGATGTATCTGACTGGCGGGACCACCTGACAGGTGCTGGTGTGGCATGTTCTTTTGCGAAAAGACCCTTAGATTTTATTTAATCGTGTATATACCCCTTGTTTGCCAGAAAATGGTCCGGCTAAGAAAAAACAAATAATCACGCGCGCGCCATCCGGGATTCGAACCAACGACCAGGCGTACGCGGCGCCCGCTCGCTACCCCTATGCTACAACACAAATCGTGCTAAATATACTACGCGTATAGATATATCATTGTCATTCTGTTTTTTATAAAATATTTTTTTTAATTCGACCACCCGAGCCCGCCAGCATTCTAACCCACGCCCATAGGTTCGCACCGCGAGCTCGCTGCCGCTGCGCCACTGCATCCTGCACGTCTTTTTAGTCCAAGCCGTTCCATTTTTGTGTGTATATGTTTGTTTTCCACATTTCCTTTATCTCTTTTCAGATCGTGTTTATTCTTCGAGCCCTACGCTGTGTGGGTGTCGCATATTGAAAAAATTATACATATATATGCAACATATATTAAAAATTGTTTAATATATATAGGATGAATGTTTTTATAGTACGAAAAAAGTTCATCATATTTAAAAAAATGTTTATCTTATATTTAAATAAGATAATTGTATATTGAATTTTTTTCAATATATATAGTAAACGATGTGATGGACATTCTTTTCATATACAATACTCTTTTATACGATGAACTTTTTAATGTATTGCAATGAATATATTTTTAATTATACAATGTGATAAACATTTTTTAATATCGTATAAATATTTCTAGGGCCGTATAACATTTAATACAAAATATTTAATGTATAGATTTTTTAGTAGGACTGGCCAAAAGTATAAAAAGTTGCACGTGTGCTATATGAAGCAAATGTTGCAGTGGTGCAGCGGCAGGGAGTGCGCGGATTCGAATACGGGTAGTATTTTTTTAGTGTCCTACGAAAAATGGAATGGTCGAAAGTATACAAAGTCGTACGCGTGCTAGACTGCTAGTTGAAGCAAACGATGCTGTGGTCCAGCGGTAGCTAGCGCATGTTGCGAACAGATCGGCGAGGGTTAGATTCTCGGCGGGCGAGCACACGTTTAAATTTTTATTTTGTATTTTGTAAAATACAAAAACGGCCAATTGTATAAAATGACATACGCGTGAACTATCACATAATAGGTGCTATAGCGCAGCGATAACGAGCTTTCTCTGCGAAAGCCTGGTCGTGGGTTCGAATCCCGGCTAGCGATTTTTGTCGGCAGGACCCTTTTCTGGCTAACCAGGGATATATAGGTGATTAAATAAAAACTCAGGGTCTTTTTTGCAAAAAAATGCCACATCAGCACCTGACAATAGGGCCTGTCCGTCAGATACAGCGTCAGTACGCTGTTATACGTGACTTAGACTGTTTTGCAACAATTAGACGCTGAGATGGTACTGACATGCAAAAAATATGACTAATGGTACCAATCCATGAGTAGGTGCTGAAGTGTGGTACTAACATGCAATTAACTCCGTAGCACGGCAAAGTGAGGAGTCGAATAACAGGCCTACAATATACTTACTAGATTGTGAAGGTTCACAGGCTAGTCAACATTTACATTAAACTAAGCTTCAGAAGAAACGGTATGCACACTAACATTCAGAAGAACGAAAGTTCAGCATGTTTATGCATCTTAATGACTCACCATACTATAACCAATACAAAGCTGTGAGAAGGTGTGGAAATAAAGAAAATCGGTCGATACTTCTCTGAGCAAAGGGCCTCCCTGTGCACGCATTAATTTCCTTAATTTCCTGGGCATGCTTGTTTCTTCTCAATGTTGCGAGCACTTTGAGCATGTTGGCAACTCCACAGCTAGCTAGCTGCCTCATCTTGCA
Source organism: Triticum dicoccoides (assembly GCF_002162155.2). NCBI lineage: Eukaryota > Viridiplantae > Streptophyta > Magnoliopsida > Poales > Poaceae > Triticum > Triticum dicoccoides. The sequence continues at coordinate 116,196,460 of NC_041384.1, read as the reverse complement.
ATTGATGTTGACACCTTTGCAGCAAACACATGAGGCAATAGAGATGACTCAACATGAGTCCATATTGTGTAGTTCCCCTGAAATCATCTACATTGTCCTGAATCTGAAAAGATAGGAAAACAATAGCTATACTAAAACGGTGTTGCAAAACAGTAGCACATATAAATAGCTTGGCGTGACAAAACATGATCATCTGGATGAAGGGGATACTGACCTGACTGAGCTTGTTTGCTACTCCACACATGACAGGATAGTTCCGCGCTGTAATCAGCAAGTCAACGTACGAATAAGCTTATTTCATCTTGCGGTGGTGATTGTACCTAGTTACGAATGTAGGAATACCTAGAGCACCATGAGGTTAGCTAACAGCAGGTAGATGTAGCCATATAAGTTTTGTGTGATGCTACCAAAATTCAGTATAGCCAACATCCGGCTATATAAAGTGGACACATCATCCAGAACCAACCTAATACGGAGCCTGTTTACAATAGTTAGTCCCTTTAGTATAATACTATATGATTAATAATGGCCCCACCTTTTTTCTCACAAAGTATGTGTAGTCTGAAATGTCGGGCGTGCAGTGGGTGGTGCCCTCGGTCGGCGCGCTGCTTCAACGGCGGAAGCAGTGAGAGGTCGTGTCGCGCTGACTTGCCATCAATGTGGAGCGGCGGCCTCAGCTGGCGCCGGACGGGAAGGTTTTGATTTTTGATTCAGTTGCTGTGCTGCTACCATCCAATATTCGCGTGTGGTTGTTTCAAGAATAAAAAAGGAGGTACTCCTACTTATGTTACTCCCACTATGGCTAGCCTTGCGCTTGGCTCTTAGCCTCTTTCAGAAGTCGAACAATAATGGTGGTACTACAGTAGTACTTCTGGCAATCTGACACCAAATGAACTGCTGCACGTCTAGCGCTTGTAAGATAAAGTTTCTCCTCGTGCCGAGAGCTGCTGCACACGCGTTGGCAAGGGAGAAGGCATAGTAAGCAAGCTTCTCGTCATTTTGCGAGTTTAAGGGACACATCAAAGTTATTTAGTATTACATACTCTCTCCAAAAAAGGGTTAACCATGTCATGGCTACCATCCCGTGCTCCGTTGTTGAGTAGGTGCCATCGAAGTGCACGACTCACTTACACACTGCTTATCTGATTATATCCATTTTCTTGCATGACACGTGCACCTAGATGCTAGATGTCTCGCGTGTTGGCAAAAGGATGAACAAAGCTCATGTAAAAAAAGAGTGGAAGAACATAGATTCTCGACGACCGAGAAGGATCAAGGAACCTCACGGTGGAGCGTCTGCAAGGAACCTTGCGCGTTTTCCCCTGTTTTCTGCCGCCTACCTGCCTATAAACAAATAAAAGAACATGAACTCTTCGCTAACAACTAGAGACGATACATCATGATGCTAAGTTGGAGATATTTTATTAGTTTATATTGATAACCACGCAAGAAGCCACGCATGTACATGACGCATGCAGCCACGCATGTACACACGCCAACGCACTAACTCATGCATAAACGCACACAACATGGAGCACACAACGCATGTACACAACATATGCATGCACACACACTCGACTGCAGAATGCACGTGAATTACACATGCATGCGCACACACTCGGCTGCATGGAGGCGTGCGCCATCCGCGGTGACGTCCGGTTCATCGTGCTACGGCAAAGCTCGCACACAACGGCACCTACACATCTCTTGCCACACCTCTTTAATGTCGTTTCTCAACGACTAGCCGAAGTCGAAGACGACTGCAGCCTCCGCCTTAGAGCTAGCACCGATGCAAAAGCACGCCCGCTACACGCACACGAGCACGTACGGAGTGCCCATGGCGTGGTGCGTCCCCAGTCGCCTCTACTCCTTCTGTGCATGTTGTCTATGAAGGCGGCTGCATGCCTAATGATGATGTGGGTGAGATCTTCTAGAACTCAGATGATGATGAGGAGGGTGTCTCCAACAACATTCCTCGCCTCACACCTCTTGCATCATGGTAGTCGAGCATGGAGTCATTCATCTGGTACACGTGGCATCTTAGATCTGGACACAAGGTGACGTGCACCATCAAGGGGGTCAGGGCGGACGTGACCTCTCACTGCTTTTTCCATTTGAAGCGACACACCGGCCTAGGGCGTCGCCCGCTGCACTCCTAGTTGTACCCGCCTCCTTGCCGCATTCAAAAACCTACGGGGCTGTTTGGATTGTGACTATCTTTGCTATATATTGCCACATGATTTTTGCCACACTTTCCTTAGTTGAGTTGCTCAAATTGTTAGCCATACTTTGGCTTGCCTAAGGGAATCTTGCCACACTTTTTTGTGTCTATGACATGTGGGGTTCACTGCTCATAAAAAAATCCTTACCTTAGGTGTGGCTAGAACCAAACACCTACTAACTTGGTCAAACTTGCCTAAGGTTAGGCATGGCAAAGTGTGGCAAGAGGTGGCTGGGAACCAAACAGCCCCTACATTTACTAGTATGTATACACGTGCAAGGCACGTCTTAATTGTAGCGACCAGACCTCAAACGGTCCAATCTCTGTGCTCCGGTGTCATCCCTGGATCAGTAATGCTGACACCACACAGTACTTGAAGGATTTATAACAGAGTAGCAATCACACACTTATTACATCAAGTGTCTCAAAAGAGAACTTATTACAATAAATATGGCTTAAGGCCATCTAATAACGATACCATCGGAAGGCTTGGAAGATAAGTGAGTCCATCAACTCCACGGCATCACTGAGTATAGAACCACGACCTAAAATCACCTTACTCGTCGTCTGAAAAGTCTACAACATGAACGTTGCAGCCCGAAACGGGTCAGCACATGGAATATGTTGGCAATGTAACACATAGAGAGCAATGAAGGAATGAGACTATACTACATGCATATTTGGTTGGTGGTAAGCTCTATGGTTACAGTTTTGCGTAAAGCCAATTTTTCCCTACTGCAAAGGAATAAATTTTATTTAACTATCATGGTAGTTGTTAAACATTGAGAATGGTTGACAGCATTCTCAATCCCAATTAAACATCATCATTAAAACCCAACAAAATTAATTAGAGTAACATGATGAGATTCACATGATAATCCAAGTACTAGATACTCAAGATGTCCATAACCGGGGACACGGCTAACCATGATTAGTTTATACACTTTGCAGAAGTTTGCGCACTTTTCCCCACAAGACTCGATCTCCTCTGTTGGGATTCTCGCACTACACGGTGTTTGAGAAACGGATGACCGAGACATAGTCTTTCAGAAGCGCTAGCACCTTATGATGGGTAGACCGTTACACATACTTTCCCCTACATCTGCTAGTCTACCACTGTAAGAGTTCGCACAACTTAGTCAACTATGCTAGAGCCCATAGTAGCTTGTGGCTACACACGAAAGTTTCTAGCATGAATAATCTCATGATCCCTTTGAGCCTGGGTGGCGGTCGAAAAGAAAAATAGGCAATCGCTGGAATAACCAGGTGCCTCAATCCACCCAGATGTGTATTTAAGTTGACACCTTAGATAAACCATTAAATTTAACAATCTCACATCTATCATGGATTTCACTCACCCAACCCACGTCTACTAGCATAGCTTGGCATAATAAGCAAACGTAGAAGTAACTCCCAAAGGTTTGATAATAAACAGGTAATAGGTACTACCTCAACTAATTCCCAAACTGACGATTTAATTAGATCCTAATCATGCAATGTGTGAGGATTGATCTAATGCAATAAAAACTGGGTAGTAGGAGGTATGATCAAAGTGTTACTTGCCTTGCTGATGATCCGCGAAACCTAGCGATTCGAAGTAGCAAGCGGCGCACTCCGGGTACTCTATCGCAAACAAACAAGCATACAATAAGTACTCGACTAATGCACAGGTAAAACTCGAATAAGAGACCTAACCAGATAGTTCAACTTAAGAACTCCGGTTGGCAAAAAGAACCAAATCGAACGAAACCACGAAAGAGAAACGGCAAAAGAAACATGCTTCATTTGCTATTCTGGATCTAGGGCAATTTTTACAGAGGCAAAAACTTGTTTGAGTTGGTTAAACGGAAAGAGGGTTTCGAGACGAAACTCCAGGCGCTTGAATCGCCTGATTCCGATAAACGAGCAAAAAGTTATACTAGAATGAAAATCAGATCAGGAATCGCGATCATAAAAATCGCGGATTTAATCCGAGAAAAAAAAACGACGAACAGATTAACGAACGAAGGTTCGTTATCTGGATCTAAACGATAAATGCGTTTGTTAAAACAAAGGAACGAGCGAACGCTCGCTACTTAAATAAACCGGAAAAACTGATCTATAAAAAACGAATCTAAAAAAACCGAACGGAAAACCGAACGGTTTTTCGAGAAAAACCGGCGGCGGGGCGGGGTCAACCTCCGGCGAGGTGAGGCGGCGGGCGGCAGCTCCTGTGCGGCGGCGAGGCGAGGCGGCGGCGGCGAGGCGGCGGCGGCAGGGGCGGCGGCGCGCGCTCGGGTTTGGGGGTGGCTCGGTTGGGCTCCCCCGGCTTATAAGGCCGGCCGGGCCAGGTGTCCGGGTCGGACATGGCACGATAGGTCGATTCACGTTTTTTTTAAATAGTTATGCTCAGAAAAAAACAAAAGGAATACTAAACGGACTCCAAAAATCCCGAAATAAAATTTCCCTCGCTTCTAAGATCAAGCCGCACAGGATGAACATTTATTTGGGGCCTAAATGCAATTTTGAAAAACGCGCATTTTTCCTAAATTCAAATAAAATAGCAAATAAATCCAAAGTAAAAATCTTATTTGATTTTTTTATTAAATCCTCAATATTTATTTATTTTGGGAAAGTCATTTTATTCCCTCTCTCATATTTTTGTAATAGAAATAATTGAAGATAAAATAAATAAAATCAAATGATCCTATTTTCAAAATTTGAGAGAAGTCAAATATGAAAATAACGAAGTCCCCAACTCTCTCCGAGGGTCCTTGAGTTGCGTAGAATTTCTAGGATCAACCAAAATGCAATAAAATATGATATGCAATGATGATCTAGTGTATAACATTCCAAATTGAAAATTTGGGATGTTACATTAATATAACAGTGTGATTTTGGTAAAAGGGAAAAGAAGTAATATATGTGCTAATAGATTCAAAGAAAAAGAAATTATAGTGATGTATAAATGATGATATTAGTTCAATAATGTAAAAGCGGGAAGTAGTATTCATGCCATAAAACTGTACGTTCATTTAAATAAACTGCACGTTGCTTCACTTTTTCCACGTGTTCTTTTTTTGTGAGAAATATCCACATAATCCTACTAAACCATCTCGGCTGGGCTCAAACAAACCATTTGGTGGTCATGTGGCAACACAGCCCATTGGAGCTAGTTATGCGGGTCTAACCGAGGGGTTTGATGGAGGCGAGGAGGCGTATTCAGCCGGGTGTGCAGCGGATGGCGCAGTACTATTCGATTTGACAACTACTACTAGTATATTATAAAAAACAAAGAAGAGTAGTACAGATAAAGATAAGAGTAGAGACTAGGGAGGAGAACCATCTACTGCTTCGTGGGCTACTCCTGCGCTCCATTTGGCGGCCGCAACGTCCCCTACAGCCACTCCCTCCTACGCTCCATTCGGCGGGCGTTGTTGAAATTTGGGGAGCGCACTCTCACGACTACTGGCAGCGACGACTTCTTCCCCAACCTCGGAAACCTCTTCCTCAACGACATGGGTGACAACCTCAATGCCAATGGTGCTGCTCCCGTTGCACCATATGTGTTTCTTTCCTTCATGTTCGAAATCGTGGTAGAATTCATGTTTCTAGTCTGTGTTCTAGATTCGATCTGTTCATCTACTATGCTAGTCCACATGATTAGTTTAATATCTGTTATAGCCGTCATGATTTACTTTGTGCTTATTCATACTAAATCTTGTAGTAACTTTCTCATATATTCAACTGGCGCAACGTCCCCTACAGCCACTCCCGTTTCATGGACGGCCTGGTCGATGCCTCCAAACAGCCCTTCGTCTACTGTTATGAGTGCCCGATGCCGTTTTGGGGATCGCCGGCGGACATCGTGCATCACCTCACGCAGGCGTGCGACGATCATTACTGGCCCTTGGTGGAGAACATCAAGTACGAGACGTGCTACCCGTTCACCGTGTCATAGTCGCCGGAGGATCACCGCTGCATGCTAGTCTTGGAGGAGGACGGCAGCGTCTTCCTCTTGATCGTGGGCATGGGCGAGGCCCGCGTAGGTCGCCGCCCCGTCTCTATAGTGTGCATCAGGGGCGACGCCGCTGACGCTGACACCGACACGAGGCTGATGTATGGGTGCGTGCTAACTGTTACTACCCCTCAGAGGTACGTGGCAGTGACACTGGCTGGGCTGGCTACATCAAGCTGACTAGGACTGTGCAGAGCTGGGACCTTCTCGCCGATGTGGACATGGAAGACGCATGGTGTGATTTGGCCCCCAACTAGGTGCACGGGGACTCCAAGGAGGTTCGCCTGGACATATGCATTACCAACTTGAATGTTGATCATTAGTCTTCGCTCAATGTAATACTCTATCTAAGCATGTGGAGACTTCCATGCATGATCTTCCTCTATTGGAGTATCGCGCATGAATAAAAGTGTATCCATTTATGGTTTCATTTAGAATCTTTCATGTATGAATTTTTTTAATACAGTACTGGTGATAGACTTATGACGAACCATTTCTTACATCTCCTCTGTCCCCTTCCAAGTCATCCTTATTTAATCCCTCCGTCTAGGTGTATAAGGGCATGGTTAATACTTAATAGTATAGCCAACTATTGACTATAAGAAAGTGCCATGTCATCTGTAGCCAACATGTATAACAATCGATACTCAAAAACTAATTCTTAAAGATCATTCCTTGCAAAGAACAATAAGTGTTGTTTCTTCACGAGTTTTGGATGCTGGTTGAACAGTTGAACGCTTTTGTTTGCAAAAGATACCTTTTTATCTATTTCACCCGGATGTTTGTGAGATCTAGAGATGAAATAGTGTTCGAAGAAAATTTTTGCTATGTCTCAATCGACTGAGACTTTGTTATGTCTTAGTCGATAATATAGTCCTTTGATTTTGCATGGAGATTAGTACAAAAAATTTATTTTTATTTTTTTATTTTTCTTCTTATAATATATCATTTGGCTGAGACTTGGACTGAGACCTAGCCACACCCTTCGAAGAAACCTATCGATACCCGTTACACATGAGATGACCCCCACATCCTTTGTCAAAATAAACAACTCCCCGATCAATGCATTTCACTATTCCGTGCAATGCACGGGCACCTTACTACAGATTAGTACGACCAAAAATTGAACTAACATTATATATAGTATGATAAATGCTTATGCATGTCACCTAAAATTATATCATTGAAAACTATGTTCAAATACTAATCCAACGATATAGTTTTTGTTGACATGCCCTAACATTTTGTCAGTTAAATCTTTAGTCAAATTCAATGGGGGACTAATAAACCATGACCGATGTAGTACTAGTGTAGGGCGGCACTGCACGCGAGTCTCGCAGCAGTAAAGCTGTCATATCACAAAACCCAACCACTAATAAGTGGCCTAGTAAAATAAACGGACAAGCAACCATCACATCCCTCCGTACTGATATTGGTCGTTAGATTTAGAAGATCAACGGTTCACGCGAATCCTACTAATATTGGCCGTTGGATTTAGAAGATGAACGGTTATGATTGATGTTCTTAGTCCTACTTAAAATTGGTACACTATATAGTACCAGTAATTTGTATGTGCTTTGCACGTGAGATTATTATGTATAATCACAATACTAAGTGATGAAATTAAAATTAAAGAACCTAAGTTTGATAAAATTATCATCTAATTTTGAAAAGGATATTTCCGCTTTCTAGGTGAATTTTTTTTGCTCTTCACTTGAAATCACAGTAGCACAAATATTGGTTGTAATAACATCTTATAATATAAGAATTGAGGGAGTTGTTTTCAATTTTTTTGAAATACGAAGAAAATAAGTTGATGTAAATAATTCACCTTCTCATACCTTTAAGTCAGAGTTTTGTCATCATTTTCATTTCATTCATGTGCCCTCGACCTCATGGTGTTTGAAGTAAACTTTTTTTCCGGGTAAGTGTTTCAAGTAAAATAACATCATGTAAAAAAACTACATATAAATTTTCTACCAGCTGGTTGATATTTCTTTCAAAACCAGCAATACTGCCATGTGCTACTCATTTCTACGGTGTACTACTTCTTTTGAGGAAAAATATGTTTCTACCGTGTTAAAGAATAAATAGTATACTGCAGTACTGTGGTACTATTGGCTGCTAGGTAGATTCTGCATCGACACTTCTGTAGGCAATTCTAGAATGTACTCGCCTATGCTACATGGCCAGCTCACAGCGTAAAGGTCCTCACGTGTTCTGAACAAAATGTCACTTCACATGGCTGATTAGAGGAGAATGGTGTCCCACAGCGAATCACTGGGCTACCGTCCGTAGGATTGTCAGATCTAACGGCACTTGTGCAGCCACGTCTCATCCAGTTAGAAGCATTTAACTACAGCCGTCCGATTGAAAAGATCCAACGGTTCTTATGTCATATTATTGGTACACTATATAGTATAGAATAGAATATATAATAGTATATATAGTAACATAAATATATATAGTAGTATAGATATAGATATAGATATAGAAACCCGCGTGGAATGCGAGAAACCAACTCCGCCCACACACGTCCGTTCAAGAGTAGGACGCCGGCCAAACTCCTCCTTCCACCATTTTGTCCGGTCTTTCAGCGGCATCCGACGAGCAGGAAGAGCACTTCTCCGGCATAAAAGCCGTCTGGGTGGCCTGCTGAGCCCGGCAGCTCGCTTCTCCACCTACCTAGCCTAGCCCGTCGGAGGTAGTTGCCGCACTAAGCCAGCGCGTGGTTCCACAGCTGGCCTCTCCAATACAACTCTAGGTGGAGTGCCCACTTGCTCCACGCTGACTTGTCGGGGAGCACGGCGGCACGGGCATCGTCACTGCCCTCGATGCCGCCACGTCGTATAGCACCCCTAGTGTCTACGACTGCGCCATCTGCCATCCACGCGCGCGTAGCCGCGACATGCAGGCAGAGAAAGAAGCCGCCACAGATGTCGATGAGGTGATGCGGCTACATGGATGTGGACGAGGTGACGCGCAGCACGTCCCCGCCCACCGCCATCATTGAGGAAAAGTAGAACACATGAGGCCGCCGCTGATTGTATCCCATGAAGGCCACTGCCGAGGCGACGCCGACGAATACAGCCAGTGTCTTGCTCGATTCTTCTTCTGTCGGATGCTGGAGTAGGACAAAGAGATCGGGCGGCGACCATTTAGATTAGGTATTTTAATTCTACCAGACTGGTTGTAATGGGAGTATTATAGGTAGTATCATGCATGCCAACTACTCCCTCCGTTCCTAAATATAGGAGTATTATAAGAGCATGGTTAATAGTATAACCAGCTCATGGCTACATGACACTGCCACGTCATCTATAGCCAACCTTGTAACCTTCAAGTATAATACTCCCTTCGTCTAGGTGTCATCTTAGAAAAACCAAATAATCCCAAAATACTCAAGTGCGGTGCATTAACTTCTACCTCGTTTCTTGTTTCTTGACATATCAACCAAAGAGATGTGGATGTGCATGCTTTTAATGACTTGAGACTAGCAAACAGGACGTGCAGTGGTTAGTTCATTGCATGCAATGCTATTAATTAGCAAATAAACATTAAGTTCTCTCGTCTCTTCCGAAAGTTGAACAATGATGATGGTACTACAGTCGATAGTGTACTACTAGTAAGCAAAGCTTCTCCTCGTTTGCGAGTAGACCAGACACATCAAAAGTAGTGCATTGTCTCCAAAAAGGGTTGACCATGTCCATGGCTACCATCCCGTGCTCCGTCACTCAGTGTGCTTCTCGTTGTTCTGCGAGTTGATAGGACACATCAAATTTAATACATATTCAGTACTCTCTCCAAAAAGAGCCGACCATGTCCATCATTCCATGGCTACCATCCCGTGGTCCGTCATTGAGTACATGTAGTATTCACGTGCCATCAAGGAGGAAAAATATTACTACATAGTACTAGGTGCCATCGTAGTGCACGACTCACTTACGCACTGCGTATCTCCATTTTGTTGCATGACACGTGCACCTTGATGCTAGATGTCCCGCGTTTTGGCAAAAGGATGAAAAAACTCATGACAAAAAAAGAGAGTGGAAGAACATAGATTCCCAACGACCGAGAAGGAGCCAGGAACCTCGTGGTGGAGCATCTGCACTCATAGTATTTTATATTATTTAGCAATATAAAATCAACCAATCATGTCCACAGTAGACCGGAAGAGTACGAAACACGGCAGCCCAGTGTAGTTACATCATATTGTACATGGCCAACCCACGCTATCACCACATTTCTTTGCCTCCGTGCGACACCTAGCTCTTGTAATCCACCAGTCCGTATCGCTTCTCGCTCCTCGTCTCTCTCAAAGTGCGGCGGGCTGGCGTTTTCCGTGTATTGAGGTCGGTTAACTCATCACATGTTAGCGACATTCCAAGAGCATTCTTAAAAAATTACTGTACTCTATTGTTATGCCAAGAAGAGGAAGTGCTTTGAACGTCGGGCCAAACGAGAGAGGCATGATGTGCCGTGAATGGGTCCAGTTTCTTGTTTTGAACTTGTTTTGTGTAGTAGTAACACTTGGTTTTGACTATTGGTAAGATGTTATATACTCCCTCCATCTAGTGAATAAGTCATCTTAAATTGTGCACCGTGACCAAGGAAGAGGGGAAAACGAGAGAAATTAATATTTATTTGCTAATTAATAGCATTGCATGCATTGATCTAACCATTGCATGTCGTGTTTGGTAGTCTAAGTCATTGAAAACATGCACGCCCCACATCTCTTATTGGTGGATATGTCAAGAAACAAGAAACTTGGTGGGAGTTAATGCACCGCACCTAAGTATTTTGGGATTATTTGGTTTTCGTAAGATGACTTATACACCTAGACAGAGGGAGTAGGGCCTAATGTATTCTACGAGGATGCCTTTGACTATTGATATGATTTTATATAATTTGAAAATTATATCATTTGAAGATCCTTTCACGTTCCATTTTCAAAAAGAAAAAAGAACCTTTCATGTACGAATTTGACTGTATGCTTTGAGCAACTTGCATGTCCTATACTGCTCCTGTTTGGATACTCTAACTTAGCTAGAGGTTAGACTAACTCATGACTAACCCTGAACTAACTGTAGCCAAAAAGGTGTTTCGGTGACAGGGTTAGATAGATAATAAGTGCACTTTATGGAGAGAAAAAAGTGATTTTTCAGTGGGCCCAAGGAGGTACTTACTGTGGGAAAGGTGAAGTGATGGTTGCTTCGCCCGAGCAACTTATTACCCTGGGAATATGGGAGTACCAGCGGATTCAAGGAACAGAGAAATGATGGTTGCTTCATCCGAGCAACTTACTGTGGCGAAGGTGGGGCTCTGTGATTTGACTGCTCACTAGTCATTACTAATGTGGCGCAATGACCAGGGCAAATCTTTCCCTGTAGTTGTGCACTCAATATTGCTGCACGACAGGTGGAGCCGGATGAAGAATCTCCCACATGTCGGCGAAACGAAGTTGAATTCTTTCTGGCATTGCTATCAATCCTTCAGGATTTGTTTATATGTATGCATATTTTTAATGAAATTGTACTGTGATGATATGAAGGTTTCAACTTTGGTTCCCGCAGGAAAAAAAAGGTTTCAACTTAGGATTCATGTGTCCTCTTGCCTCAAGATTATCTCTTTACAACATTCCATCAAATACAAATGAAACTACTACCATGGCTGCTAATGCATCCCAATAGTTCGCAGATCAGCGCCAATATTCACATCACAGCTGAAGACAAAGTTGTGAGAAGGTGTACAAATAAAGAAAAATATATAATTGATCGATGTTGTTTGTAGGCATGGGTCCATTTCCTGGGCACAGTGTTCATTGCTGGGCAGCTAGTTTCACCTAGCGCTGTAGCCAAAAAGGGGGTGTACAGAGGACACCACAATCTGATCATTTTGTGCAGCTCCACTAAAATCGAGTTGACCATCCCTGTTTGCAAAGATATCTAGTCAGTGTGATTAAAATAATAGTGGAACTAGATGATGAAACATAACACACACACACACACACGTAGAAGCCGATCACCTCTACGATCTCTCTTTAGGACTAACTACTTGTTGGAGAAGATTAGGCAGGAGTTGGATGAGGAGGATAGCAAAACCAATCTCCCTTTCTGCAGTCCCACAGAAATGTCAAAAGTTGCCCGTGTGACATTTTGGCAGAACTGCACAAAACACTCTTAAGAAAAAAGTGATTTGTGCAGTTCACCAAAAGGTCACAATAGCAACGAGGTGAAATGGCTAGCCGTGTTTGCAAAAAAGAGGTAGAAAGGAAACAATTACTGGCGAATAACACGAGTTGAAGACACATACGTCGACAAAAAGGAATGTAATAAGGGAAAGATAGCAGCATGGTGGTTTATCAAAAATGGTTTGAGGACGAGATTGCAAGATGGAAAGTATGCCGACCGAGATACGTTTTAAGCAAACAACTAAAGAAGATCCACATGCAGCAACGTGGTAAGATGGGCAGTGGAGCAAGGCCAGAGGAAGCTGCACCTGAGGGTCGTAGGGATGTTACTAGGAGGGAGCTGGTGGCCGGGATCTGCCCATACTGCAGCAGCGAGCAAGTGGCGAAGGCCCTACCGCACCGGAGCTTGGTCAGAGAGAACGGCGGGTACCGCAAATCGGGACGTGCTGCCTCAACACCCTCGAACAGAGAAACGATGCACATCCTCCCTTTCTACCAGCGGATGGGATGTGGCCGGATCACTGACCAACGGTGAGAGAGAGAGAGAGAGGCCACCGCCGCCTTGTGTGAGATGGTGTGACGAGAGACAAACCTCGGCAGGTAGGCACCATTGTATATAGTGGAGCGGATTTTTCAATTTTCCCCACGGCAATCGTTTTATATTATGTACTACGCGCCATTGAGGAGGAATATATAACTTTATTTAATACAAATACTTCAAGTCGAACTTTGTTCCGTCTAGGCGTGGTACCCGACCATCCTTCGAGTAAACAACCGCTACACGCGTCAAATTATCACGTGGGCTGTCTTTTCATACAGAAACAAACTCCACAGTGTACCCGCACGGGTGTGGCCGGGAAGGAGATGTGAGTACGTGCGACCTGCGTGCACCTCTTCTTTAGGTGCAGGTACGTACGTGGGTGGGTGTGATAGAGATGGTTTGTGCGAAACCGAGGCAATGTGTCGATGATATCTTAAACAAAAAAACATAACATATGCAATGTGTGTGAAACAGAGTCATGGATATATCATATATAGAGGGAGCGATCCACGAGAAGAGAGTGGAGGGATCATCGGCGTGAGATATCGATAGAATCAAAAACAGGGATGACGTGTGTGGCCGCGTGATCGATAAAGAGTGCCATCGAATTTGTGTTTGCCCATGTCAAAGATACAGGGCGGCTAGCCTACTGGAATTTGAGAGGGCAGAGGTGCAGTTTTTCTCTGTGGCATGGATACCTACCTACAACGTTCGACTATTGGCGGTGGGGGGGAGGTGGCAGAGACCTAACTATATAGAGAGGTAGATTGACTAGTATATGTGTGGAGAAGGAGAAAGACCTACCTATGTATAGAGGGAGATCGATCGGCATCCATGGATATGTGTAGCAGAGGAATAAGGTTGGGAGAAAGACAAAGGTAGAGTGTCGGAGGGTTGGTGGTGGAGTGGCGTCTCACAAATGGTGGGAGAGGCCTGCTAGATAAACAGACGGTACGAGTGCAATATCAATAAGGGAGGGCGGGGATGTCTGTCTGTCTATGCACGTGCATGTGAGAGACGGGTTGGGAGGTATGCAAGGATCAGGAGGGGAGACAATATGGTTGTGGTAAGCATATGTAACTACATTGGAAGATCAACTGTCGTGTGTCCGAGAAAGGGAGAGACATAACTAGTGAGGTAAGTCTATCGGTGTGTGGTGAAAAGAATTATAGTCGACCTAGCTATATGTAGGGAGATTAGTACGTATACATGGATGCATGGGTTATAAGCAATTAAGGTCCGGATAAACAGACATGGGGAAAGGGGTGCGGCTGGGAGGTGGTGCGAGAGGCCTACTATGTCGAGGGGGAGGAGTGTGCGACTATGAGATGGATAAAAAGAGGGGCGGGAGTGTGCACCTGCATGAAACCGTATTGGACATAGGGGGCATGGACGGTGAGAAGATAAGAGGGGAAGTATGTACTTGTGGTAGGCACACTTGGCTAGAGAGGTATATCGACTGGTGTGTGCCGGAAAGAAGGAGTCGGGGGGCCTACACACACCGCGGGTGAATGACCTAAAGAGAAATAACGAACATGCGCGATGGAGGGGACGCTGAGGGAGGGTCAGAGGGGGGAGAGCATGTGCATGCACCATAGAAAATTAGCTCTAGCTAGCTACAAAGAGAAGAGGATCGCGAAGGTGTTAAAGACGAACATATATCATAATTCATTATAAAAAAGTGGATATAGATACTTGAAGAAGATATCATAATGTAGAACATTGATTATAATTTGGGCTAATGTGTAGCTTTTGCAGCTCAGGGCTAAATACTTGTCATAATGTAGGGGGCGGGGCACTATACTTTGTGTGATAAACACGGTGTACGTATGGAACATGATTTAGATTATGAATATGTAGTTAGTACATCAAATGTACTATTATTTGGAATCAACATCAAGTGTATTCAAAAGATGGAATTCGAGTTCATATAGTACACATAGTTCATATCTATCTCTATATTAATCATGTAGTGTGTTGTTAAGGTAATACACGAATGATGGTTGAAGTTGGCTACAATCATGATTGTAGATTCTTATTGAAATAGAGAAACGAATTCAAATTCAGTTTGAATTGCAGCGGTAGTATACACATTTGGAATGCACTAAAATGTTGGCATGAGTAGGTTACATGCATTATATAGCCAGCGAAAATTTTAATTGGACATAATATGGATCCATACTCCCTCCTTCCATCTACAGAGGGCCTAATGCATTTTTTAAGACCGCCTTTGACTATTGACAAGATTAATAGTACATGACATGCACAATGTGAAAATTATATCATTGAAAGCTCCTTTCACACACGAATTTAACGGTGTGCTTTGTGTAAGTTGCATGTCATATATTATTGCTCTAATATTTGGTTGGTAAAAATTAGCTTCGAAAAACGCATTAGGCCCTATATAGATGGAAGGAGGTAGTAGCTTTGAATAGCATTTGTATAGTAAAACAGGACAAAACTCTCTCTTTGTGTGGTGTGAATAGTTTTTTTGTTGAGGGAAGTGCGAATTGATTTGGTATGTACAAGTACAATATTACACGTTAGGCTTGTCCCTAAAATTCAACCCGCGCCTTGTTATATCCCGAAAATTCTGATATCGTGCCCCCAAAACTGGAGCCTTCACAACCCGCGCCTTGCTATCCCAAAATTACAACGCGTGCGAAAACTCCTTCTAGCTGCCAAATCCCGACACGCAAAATCCCCCTTCTAACCCTGAGCCAAAAGGGCCGCTAGTTCAAATCGGTGGTGGTACTTTTGTAACACACCCTACATTTTGGACAAGCGCGTCCCTAAGTCACGGTTCCCCCTCCCATCTCCTCCTTTACGCCATTCAAAATATGGCCGCCATAACCTCTCCACTCCAGCCGCGAAACTCCACCCTCCTCCGTCCGCCACCTCACAGCTGCCCAGCCGGAGCCTCTTCCCCGACGACGTCGTCCACCGCAACAGCTTGATGTCCCTCATCCGCCTCCCCGGATGAGAATCTGTCATCCCTCCGGTTCAACCGTCCCGACCTCCACCTTCAAGGAGCTGCTCCGATGATTGCCTCGTCTACCGCGGCCGCTCCATTCCCATAGTGCCGCCTTAACATGCTCCACCGGAACCGCAGCATCCTCACCGACTCCTCGGACAAAGCCGAGGCCTACTCGGCGCCACCAAAGAGGTTGTACACTCATTGCATCACGCCTTCTCCTTAACTCGACCTCCTGGCGCCGACGGTGCTCCATCCCGCACCCCCATGGAGCGGCTACCTCGAAGCCGGCGCCGTGGGCGACATCTCCACGATGGCTCTCCGCAGTGCGAGGCCCCTTCAACGGTGGCGGCCATACTAGCCGAATCTGCTGCTGCTGCTCCGGCAGTTGCTCGGTCACTCGCGCTGCTGCTCTGGCTCTCGCTCGCTCACCGAGCTGCTGCTACTCCAGCTCTCGCTCGCTCGCTCGCGCTGCTGCTACCTGGGCCCTCGCTTGCTCACGCTACTGCTGCTGCTCCGGCCCTTGCTCGCTCGCTTGCGCTGCTGCTGCTGCTCCGGCTCTCGCTCGCTCGCTTGCGTTGCTGCTGCTGCTCCGGCTCTCGCTCGCTCGCACTGCTGCTCTCCTCCTTGCTCGTTCTGCTGCTCTGCTCCGATTTATCTACACTTCAGTCAACTGAATCTAATTTTCGGTCAGTCGATTTTCAAGGGGTGGTGGGTCTCGCCAGAGTTAAGGAAGAACCACCCGCAGCGGGGAGAGGGGCTCACCGGAGAGGTAACCCACTATCTATCTTAGGGTTCTGGGTGGGGTGCGGCTCGCCGACGGTTGGGGGGAGGG
>NC_041384.1:116174994-116179269 GCF_002162155.2 Triticum dicoccoides | reverse complement strand
GAGGTAGTGGCGGACTAACGATGGGGAGTTGTTTCGGGGCGGCGAGGTGGCGGCAGACCGGCGGTGGGGAGTTGTTCGGGGCGGCGGACCGGCGGTGGGTAGTTGTTTCAGGGCGGCAAGGCGACGCGGGGTTCTGCCGGTGGTGGCTGGAGGCTCAGGGGGTGCAGGTTGAAGATGAACTGCAGGCCCTCTGTAAACTATCCCATGTGAAGTGCCTCTCTGCTACCATGCATTGCGTTCAGTTTTGACAGTAACATTCAGATTCCACAGTAAATTTCAGTTTCGATAGTTAAGTTCAGAGTCAACAGTTTTTACTTCATCTGTTGTAGTCAAGTGGTTTTTGGTGATGTAAATTTTACATCTATCACATTTTGGTAATGCATTTTACATCATCTATTGGAGATGCTATTAGAATCCCACTTGAGATTAACAATGTCTGTCTTGTGCTTCTTCAACCTTGACATCTTACGGCTCACCGGAGCTGCTCCAAGGACGGAACGATCCATGACAACAGAGCAGTGCCCTGGACGCCGTCTACAGATTCCTCAGATCTTCCTCCACACCTCCGACAGCCACCTCTGCCTCAACTTCTTCAGCGACCAACCCAAATGATGCTGAGGTCGACACGGCTACGGCAAAGAGGTTGTACACTTGTCGCATCACTTATTACTCTACATTCATGTCGATCCATTAGGGCTATTGTGGTTCAATGGAAAAACATAGCAATAGGAAATTTTCCTATGGCACTATACTATTCAATTATTCATGCATTTTGTTGAAAGGAATGGAGCAAAACATCCACCTGGACCTACTTTTCAAAATCATGTGTATGAAAAACAAGACCAAGTGCATTAGTGGCAGAATAACATTCTAACTGTACACTCTTTCATATGGTTTCACTTTATTTTGACCATGTTTCTTTGCATTCCTCTGCTCCTCCTTTTCCTGTGAACCAAACACCCAAGTTGACAGAAATCCTGTGTTCACAAATGCTCTATTTCCCATGTGCATTCCTATCCTATTCCGGAGTTTTTCCTCCTATCCCTGCGTTCTTAGAATAATGCAAGCCAAATAAGTCCTTACAGAATTACTTCAATTACAGGTAGGTGTCGAAGAAAACTTTGTGTGGTTTGTCCTGCTCCTGCCGTGGCGTCGTCCACCTCACCTGAGATGCTCCATCGACAGAAGCACCCACCAAACCAGACATCACGACTCTTGACCGTCTTTCGCCGCCTCAGATTTCCTTCCCTGCCGCCGGCACCCACCGTAATGGCATCACCATCATCGACTTAGCCGATGAACCTGAGGAGTACACGGGTCCACAAGAGAGGTCGCACTCTTTTGTTTCTGCTTATGTTATTCGTTGCTTAATATTACCTGCTACTTTATTGTCCTGTTCACCTCTTAGACTCCAAGTCAGGTCCAAACTGATGTTCAAACTTGAGTTCTAAATTAGTAGTGGGGCACATATCGAGGCAACAATGAATAGTATCTATGTCTAATATCTGGTTCACCTAGAGTATGCCTATGTTGTTCATCTTGGGTGGGAAACAAATAGTAAAGCAATCATCATCTGTTTTTTTATTAAATTAAAGCAATCATCAGCCTGCTATCATTATTTTTGGATCGATCCACTGGTTGTTACAATTACTCTAGATTTCTGCATGCTCTCCTTACATAATCTCACTATATTTTTTTGTATGCATGTCAGATATTGTACACAGTCTGTACATTCAATGATAGTATGTTTCCTGTTTATCAGCCATTTGAATTGGAGCAGGTGATGGCAGTATCTAGCAGAGTAAAAACACGGTCTTCAAATAAAACAGTGCTACCTCATGGTGGAGATAGCACCCCAGTTGTACATGCATGAGAACCAGCCCTACCACACATAACCCATACTCTCGCGGATTTGACCCCTACTATGATGGAAAGAGAACCAGCTTCACCCAATCTAACCCCAACCCCAGCAGATAGGATCCCAGTTCCTGTTGACACATCACCATCTCCACCATAGAGCTCCCAAACAAGAGCAGTTAGTAAGGCAGCTCTAGTGCCCAAATCGCCAGTACTACCACGGCGAACCCCAACTCCACTAGTTAGTACACCTATTCTTGTGGAGGAAGCACAACCAGCCATTCATAGTTTAGCATCTATCGCATTTGATGTTGTTAAATCCTATGTGTGTATCTTCCCATCATGGAAATATTATACTGAAGATGAAGGAAAATGCCAGTTGCAGGTGTTTGTCCAGGAGTTATGTCTAAGTAATGTTATTCATGGCAATTAGTTTGCTTTATCCCATACATTCTACCTCCATGATCGTTATAATACATCAAATTTTCCCATTTTTCTCTATAGAGAAGGACCGATTTGGAAACTCAGGATGAGGTAACCTGTGATAATACCTCTGCTATCTTCAAGAATGCTTGGTGGCAGTATCAGAATTACGTGAAGAAAACGTACTTCACTGGCAAAGGAACTCATAAAATTCCCTTACGTTCTCCTGAGACACATATACTGGACGATGATTGGGAACACCTTGTTCTTCACTGGTCCCGAACCAAGAATATGGTAAGGTCTATGAGCTCATTTTATTTTAAGTACTATATGCTTGCATCTTAGTGTACTATATTCATGTAGAATAAGTGCTTATACCCGAAGAACAACTGTTCTCATTTAAGATTCCATTGCTATCGTGCATATTGCTTTGCTCTTGTATCATTATATTTACTCATACAAACTTATTTTTAAATTGAACTATCCAATGGAAACTCCAATGGCACAACATGTATGTTTACGCATGTTTCTTTAACAGGTTTGCTCTTATAAATAGCTCTGTTGATTTCAATTTCAATTGTGTATACAGTTTACTTCTCATATCATGCACATTACTAGCATCATAACAAAGGCTAATAGTGTTGTTGTACATGTAGAACCATGGTACCCATCTGAAATCTTGTTGTGTTGTTTAGTTTCCCACGCTTTGTATTATTTCAGTGCTGCTTTCTCTTGAACTGATATGATTTGAACCGTGTCTCTATTTTGATTTGGCAAGACAATGCAGTGACCATAGGATATTGATATATGTTTGTTTGATGCTTTTGTAATGTACTACTTGGCAACTGAAGACTTGGTAGTTTAATCTTGTCCACCTTACTAATGAATTGGTTCACTGAAATGAGTTTCATATACTAGTACATGCTAAACCTGTTATGTATCTGCTTGTTTATTCTTTTAGAATGCTGACAGAATATTGGGGAAGAGTGCCTTATTAAGAAATGATAAATGAAGTAATGCAGACAAGGTTCAGGATCGTGAGACATCCTTGTCGGTCTCCAACAAAGCTGATAAAACAGCTAAGAAAACTATCTTGAAGACAATGAGGCAACCCCAAAGTCCTGTGTTGGTTTACTTTTCGAGTTACTGGCCACTACCGCTTGCACAAGCTATTCAAACTCACTGTCTGAATTAGTTCGGTTTCTTGAGTCTTAACTACAAGCTGAAAGACATCGATCAGTTGTGCTACGACAATAAGCGAAAGGACTGTGGAAGTCCCTGGAGCATTCAGATGCATACTTTCTGGTGCAACAACGAGCGTTGGAGGATTTTAGCGTCAAACAGGAGAAAGCTAATAAGCTTGCTAAGCTTATTTCCAGCATGGTGGATACCCAGGATAACTTTTCTTGAGCTCTTCTGAAGTTGTTCCAGTTATGAACTTGTTTTGCTACTGCGTTTATTTGCACTGGTGGCCAATTTTGACGGCCACACTACAAAAAAAAAAGATACATCCGTGACATTTTGGGCCGGACGAATTTTTTTTGTCATACATATGACACTTCTATGACGATAATTGTCACAAAACCCGGTATCATCATAGATGTGGTGGGCTCCTACTTCTATGACAAAAAATCATGACATAAAATGGGCTTTTCGTCCTGGGCGGGCCGGAGACGCAGCTGAATGACATTATTTGGGCCATCCATGATGGAAAAAATCGTGTAGAAGCGAGGGCGAGGAAAATTTCGGGGAGTTACCGGTTACAGTGGGAGGTCGGGGGCCGAGCGATGCGCGTTTCTCTCATACACGTACGCGCGTGTGTGCGAAGTGTTGGCTCTAACTGAACCCGAGTGAGGCGTTGGGCTCTAACTGAACCCGAGCGATTGCACTGCAGGCTACGCATTACTTAACCCGAGCGATCGATCTATGGCTGTTAACTGAACCCGGTCGAGCGATTCCTTCGCTACTACTGCTAACTGAAGCCGATCGATGCTG
>NC_041384.1:116163967-116174580 GCF_002162155.2 Triticum dicoccoides | reverse complement strand
ATGAACAGGACCCCGATCGATCGAGCCGGTTGGGGCTGGATGAACAGGACCCCGTGGAGGGCTGGATGAACAGGACCACCCCGTGGAGGGCTGGATGAACAGTAGATGGTGGAGGGCAGGATGAACAGTAGCCCGTGGAGGGGTGGTTGAACAGGAGCCCGTGGAGAGGGCTGGTTGAATAGTAGCCGGTGGAGTAGCGCGCGGTGGAGGCTGGATGCATAGGAGCCCGTGGATGAACAGTGGCAGGTGGAGGATGGAGGGGGTCGATGGTGGATGAACAGTAGCTCGTGGAGGCTGGAGGGGGTCAACGGTGGAGATGAACAGTATCCCGTGGAGTCCCGTTTTGCGGTACACCACACCCCTCCTGATGAACAGGACCCCCGTTTCGACCGTAGCGCTCCAACACAAGTCCGTTTCCTCCGTTTTGCGGTACGCCACACCCCCTCTTGATCAACAGGACCCACATTTCGACCGTAGGAGGTCCATTCCCTTCGTTTTGCGGTACGCCAGACCCCTCCCAATCAATAGGACCCCGCTCCGACCGTAGGAGGTCCGTTCCTTCGTTGTGCGGTACGCCAGGCCTCGTTTCCATCGCATGTTCTGTCCAAGCCCCCCCCGATGAACACGACCACGCATTCCGTTCCGACCGAGCCGGTTGGCTCCCACGCGTTCCGTTGCCTCCCGATGAACACGACGCATTCCGTTGCCTCCCCATGAACACGACGCATTCCGTTGCCTCCCCATGAACATGACGACGACGCTGTTTCTCCATTCCGACAGAGCCATGTCAACGAGCCCTCGCCATACGTATGGACGAGTAGGCGTTCGAGACCCCGCCCGTATGTACACATACGTGGCCGTATTTTCTTTCTTGCACCCTGGCTGCCTCTACTACGACACGTGCGCGCCTCTACATCCACTAGTATATATATACGTACACGTTCGTGACCAGAATGACAACGCTACGTACGCTTCGACCAGGTGGGTCCCGACTGTTAGGCACTTCCTTGCGTGCGAAGATGTAGCTAGTGGGTCCCAGCAGTCAGTGGGGCGAAATACGGTGGCCCGTCCGATGGGTCCCCGCTGTCAGGTGGAGGAATAATTATTTTGCACGTAATAAGGAGGCACTTCATTGCTGCGGTCGTGAACCCAGCTATCAGCCTCTCCACGTATAGTCCACGTCCGATGGAAGTCGTTCCTTGACCACGTTGACCACGCCGCGCCGAGAGCACCAAGGCGGTGGACGACGGCAAGGCCTAGGAAGGGGACGACCCGGAGCCGGGGAAGACGCGACAGTGGATGCCCACGCGTAGAGGAGTACGAGGGCACTAGTTCGCTGTGGTGTGAGGCTGCCGTGGCCACAGAGTAACAGGGGGTGTGGGTGAGTAGAGGGATGGCCTGGCCAGCGGTGGGAGTAGTAGGGTGCGGTGAGGCCTCCGCCGCATCGCAGCCGGCCACGGGAGGCAGGAGCACAAGGCATGACCGGCACTGGTTTGGGCGGCTGGAGCAAGAAGACCAGAGGTTGAAGAAGCACTACGGCCATTCGATGGACATCGTACGGTCACTGGAGCTAGAATCGTGCATATTGACTAAGTTGACAAAGCCCTCCGACCCCGTCAACTTAGTAGGCCCACAAGTCAGCCTGCCACTATACTGGGTCCCAGCTAACAGGGGGAGTATTCATTTTTGTGCGTAATAAGGGGGCACTTCCTTGCGTGCGAAGATATAGTTGGTGGGTCCAAGATATCAGCGGCGGTAAAGTTTTTTTGCGAAATACAGAGGCCCTTTCGGTGGGTCCCTGATGTTAGGTGGAGGAATCATTATTTTGCGCGTAATAAGGAGGCATTTCCTTACGTGCGGCCGTGGACACAGCTGTCGGCCTCTCCACGTACAGTCCACTTCAGATGCATGTCGGTTGTTGACCACATTGACCAGGCCATGCCGAGAGCACCAGGGCGGTGGACGACGACAAGGCCTAGGAAGGGAACAACATGGAGGCAGGGAAGATTCGGCAGTTGTTTCCCATGCAGAGGGGAGTACGACTGTATGAGGGTTTACTGGTTCGTCTGCCGTCGCCGGAGAATAACAGCAGGTGTGGGTGAGTAGAGGGATGGCTAGCCCAACGATGGGAGTACGGTTGGGCGGTGAGGCCTGTGCGGCAGCACAGCCGGCCACGCGGAGGAGGGAGCAGGCAGTCCCGCCGACGCTTGTTTGAGCGGCTGGAGCAGGAAGAGCAGAGATTGAAGAAGCACGACAGCCATTGGATGGACATCCAACAGTCACTGCTTGTGCGTCAACCTTTTTTTAGAAAAGCCTGAAATCTGTGGAAAACATCATACAACCCATCTGCCATTATTTCTAATAATTTTCAGCCCATTTGCTAATTCTTAAGGTATTTTTTGGAGCCCATATTCTTTTTGTTAGCATTACAGCCCAAATTGTGGCCATAGTTAAAAAATTATACGAAATTTTGTATATTTCGGCGTGGTCTGAACTGTTTTTAATCCCGAAATTTCGACTCACATTCAAACTGATTTTAAAAATAAATGTATATCAATATAAAATCCAACAAATTCTCCATGCATAAAATTAATGTAATTTAAAATCTTGAAATGAAAAAAAAGATATTTGAAACGAATTGTCGGTTTGATGTGTTTTAAAAATGTACAGCCGATTTCTCATTACTGATGGGCCATTTTCTCGGCCAGCAAAATAAAAGCTCTCCTCATCTTGAAAGATTTGTAGCCCAATAGGCCCGACAAAGCGACTTACTTGGCAAATCACAAAAAAACTGGGTTGTGGCCGTGGACCCAGCTGTCAGCCTCTCCATGTACAGTACTCTTCCGATGGAAGTCGTTCCTTGACCACGTTGACCATCCCGCGCAGAGAGCACCACGGCGGTGGATGACGGCGAGGCCTAGGAAGGGGACGACGCGGCAGTGGAAGCCCGCGCGGAGAGGAGTATGAGAGTTCACTGTTTCGGCTGTGGTGTGAGGCTACCATCGCCGCAGGGCCTAGCTAGCGGTGGGAATAGTAGGGGGCGGTAAGGCCTCCGCGGCAGCACAGCCGGCCACGGGAGGCAGGAGCATGCGGCACGACCGGCGCTGTTTTGGGCAGCTGGAGCAAGAAGACCAGAGGTTGAAGAAGCACTACGGCCGTTGAATGGACATCGTACGGTCACTGGAGCTAGAATCGTTCATATTGACTAAGTCGACAAAGCCCTCCGTCCCCATCAACTTTGTTGGCTCACAAGTCATCCTCCCACTATGGTGGGTCCCAGCTAGCAGGGGGGTATTCATTTTTTGTGCATAATAAAGAGGCACTTCCTTGCGTGCTAAGATATAGCTGGTGGGTCCAACATGTCAGCGGGGGGGGGGACATTTTTTTGCGAAATACAGAGGCCCTTCTGGTGGGTCCCAGCTGTTAGGTGGAGGAATCATTATTTTGCGCATACAGTCCACGCCCGATGGATGTCGTTCATTGACCAAGTTGACCAGGCCGCACCGAGAGCACCATGGCGGTGGACGACGGCGAGGCCAAGGAAGGGAACGACACGGAGCCGGGGAAGACTCGACAATGGTTGCCCATGCGGTGGGGAGTACGAGGGTTTGCTGGTCCAGCTGCCATCACCGGAAAATAACAGGAGGTGTGGGTGAGTAGAGGAATGGCCTGGCCAGCAATGAAGTAGGGTGGGGCGGTGCGGCCTGTGCGGCAGCACAGCCGGCCAGGGGAGGCGGGAGCAGGCAGTCCCACCGGAGCTGGTTTGGGCGGCTGGAGCAATAAGATCAGATATTGAAGAAGCAGCACGGCCGTTGTATTAACATCCAACGATCACTGCTGCTACAATCGTTTGTGGACTAAGTTGACAAAGCCAAAGTACACGTCAACCTAGTAGACGCACATGTCAGCCTCCAAATCTGTCCCAAAAAACATACAGGCCAAAATTTCTGGCTAGATTCAAATTAATTTTAAATCTAAATATACCTTAATTTAAATTCAATGAAATTTTACCCGAACAAAAACAATGGAATTTAAAATATCGAAATCCGAAAGAAAACAGTAGTTCGGAACTAATTGTCTGTTTGCTGTATTTTTTCATTTTACGGCCCATTTCTTATTACTTATAGCCCATTTCTTATTACTTATAGCCCATTTTCTAGGAAAAATGCATCCCTCCTCGTCTTGAAAGATTTCTGGCCCAGCAGGGCATAGAAAAGCAAGTAGGCCTACGTTGGTTATTCTGCAAAAAACAAAATAGCTGGCTAGCAATTTTCAGAAAGGAAAAAAACAAATTGGGCTGGTCATGTGCTAAACATATGAAATAAAAGCCTGGCATAGATGGGCCACGGGTCCCGCACAACCCAGTTGATACCCTTCTCCATCCTGAAAAAACAAAATTACTGCGTGTGCTGCTAGGTCCCTACTGTCATCCTCACCATGTACAGTCATCTCCTTATTCCTCTCGGTTGTTGACCATGTTGACAACACCGGAGGGCGGCGCCATGGCGAGCGAACCAAGGCGGAGGACGATGGTGAGGCCTCGGACGGGAACGAACTAGAGCCTGGGCAGATCACAGCCAGCCATGGGAGGCGGGAGCAGGCGGTCCCGCCGGCACTGGTTTGGTTTTGGCGGCTCGAGGAAGAAGAGACTGAAGAAATGCGACAGACATTGAATGTCAATCCAACGGTCAAGGTTGGCACAATCGTTTGTTGACTAAGCGGACACCAAGTAATACTTTTTTATATATAGGAAGAAAACTGCGAGGAAAATGCGTTCGTCTGTCGTCCTCCTCACAGGGAACGTTCGCAACATAAGTGACTAGCACCCTTGGTTTTCAACCGAGAGGTCTTGGGTTCGAGTCCCAAGAACCCTGAATTTTGTCCTCCTTCCTTCCTCGCAAAAAAAGGGAAAGAAAATCAAAGACTTGGGAAGGCATACAGAACAAGCTAGTGTACCAGTAATGAGACGTTGCCGAGTTTTAGAAAAAAGGAAAGACGTGCTCATGTTGCTGGTTCGAATCCAAACCTAGACTATGACTATATATGGTGCTATGCTACTCCGCAAGTAATGAAACTGACATATCCAACGTTCGCTTCTCCTCTTCTCTACTTACACTGCTTAGCATCAGAAGCTCTGGCCGCAGCAACCATGTCCGCTGGCTGCTGGTCCACCTACTCTTCAGCAGGCAACAACCAGATATGCGCCAAGTCGCAACCCGTACCATCGCCTGTGGGTCTCATCACACCCTCGCCGGCACGGCACCGCAGCCGATTGCTCATCGCAACCCGCTGCCGTTGGTGTGGTGCCACTGCTGCAAATCACGCAGAGTCATCTGTCGCGTCTCAACCACAATCCGCAACCCTGGCTAAGTCTTCTACAAATGCCCGAATCATGGAGAAATAATATGTTTTAGTGTTGTTCTGCTACTTTCAGTTACTGATTTTTTAATAGTTTGGTTGATGATTTTACCAATTTGATTCGTGCAGAAAAGGGAAGATTCATGTGATTTGTATTTCTGGGAAGTTGCTGATGTGGGGGAATGCAACTACGCTAATTATTTGGTTAGCCGAGGAATCCCAATACCAGCAGGTTGGGGTGTTGGACAAGTAACTGAAGGAACGACAGAAGAGGAAGATGCAGAGTAGAAGCTTAAAGATGCAGTTCCTCTGATCATGGCCAAGCAACAGCTGCTGAACGGCCTTGACAGCAATGAGGAGATGAAAGAGCTTGTGAAGATAATGGGCAAAGTCGATGTGCTCTGTAGGATGATTGTCTCTTTATTTGTAGTGTATGTAGCACTCGTGATGTATTCAGTGGCTACGACATGAGCACTTTGCTGAAACTAGTAATGAATGAAACATGTGTAGAAGGCTGGGCGTAGTGTTGTGAACATCTAAAGCTTTCTATTAACGGAAATTAGGGGGTATCCCCGTTTGCTCATATAAATAAATAAATAGCATAGGCCCTGTCGGGTCAACTTTGTTCTCATTCAAAGACATCGAGCAAATTGCAGTCCAACAGCAAACCATGTCATCAAATTCAAGTTTCACAGCCAAATATGAGTACAACTGAACAACAATGTCATAATGTTTTAGTTGTCATACAATCACCAAACACAAATCAGCATACATAACAAGTGATGTTCTCACAGCAAAATACTAAACAACATGTTCATCAGGTTTCAGTTGTCATAGCAAACACAATTTCACATAGTAGATAAAAAAATGTCTTCTGACAGGAAAATACGACAAAAGCAATGTAATCATCATCCGCAATAGCAGCATCAACATCTTCACCATGTGTATCAGTCTGAATCATAATTCCCCACAGTGTCATCTTCTTCTTCGTCCTCAACATCCTTGAACGTTGGCTTCTTCGTGATCAACTCTTGTATGTCCATAGCACAACATGCAATCTTTTCGCCGGCGTCATTGACGTGATGGTTCTCAAAGATATTAGGAACATCTGTGTTATCTTGTACATCAGGAGCAGTGTAAGCATCATCTTCTTGTGCAACTTCATTAAACGAATTCCTCTGCTCAAACATTTGCAATACTCTCCAGTCATCGCTACGTGCAAATGTGTCTTCTAAGAAAAATATCTGTGTTGCTTGATTTGCCAAAATAAAAGGCTCGTTGGTCTGGTACGCCTCCTTGACATTGATCGATTTGAAATAATCATCAGCTCTGGGTTTTGCGATCCTGGAAAACATGTTATACCAACGACAGCACAACAGAACCACACACCAATGATCCTCGAAACTGGAGATATACTGCAACTGAATAATGTCTGTTATGTTAGCATACATTTCAGTTGTCGCTTTGTCATATGTATCCGTGCTCATGATGGCACTGTTTTGTGTCTTCTTGCCTTCGTCTTGTGCAAGGGTGTTGTAGCGCACATCTCCAACAACGCAAGATTCATAATGTCTTATCCGAGTATCAGGACCCATTGCTAGTGAGTAAAGGGCATCATCAACTGCCTGCCCATCCTCCCGCATCTTCTTAACCTATGGTTAGAAAATATACAAGCTGATCATCTTATGTACTCAATATATTAAAAAAGCTGACAGTGCACTTCAAAAGCTTACATTGTTCTTGAACCATTTCGCAAATCCTGCCATAACCAGTCTGTCAATGTTTCTTGGATTTTGTGGCAGTAACTCCTCTTTGTAGATGCTGCACAACATAGTGATCGCGTCAAATATCTAAATATATAAGAATGTGCTGCAAGTTTAGTAGATTACGATGTATAAGCTGCGGTACTGCACTTACTTGATATAAGGTAGTATCTCAGGACAGTTATTCATCACATACCAAACCATGTTGTCCAAATCTTTAGGTTTGTCCTCTTGTCGACTCTTCCCTGTAACTCGAACAGAATAATCGAAAACATTGAGCCCGGGATTGTCTTCACCCACCTCTTTGCTAAGTTGATCAGTTGTTTCAATGTATTTTGAGCAGAATGTCAACGCTTCTGTAGCAATGTAGGCCTCTGCAATGGAACCCTCGGGACTAGCTCTATTCCTAACATAGCCCTTGAAAGTGCCTAGCCGCCTTTCAATAGGGTACATCCAGCCATACTATACTGGACCTCTAAGTAGTGCCTCATCAGGTAGATGAACAACCAAATGCACCATCACATCAAAGAAGGCTGGAGGATATATCTTCTCAAGGTCGCATAGCATAGTTGGTATCTTGTCTCTAAGACGCTCCAAAGCATCTATCCTGATATTCCTACTGCAGAGTTCCCTGAAGAATTTTCCCAACTCTGCAACTGCTTTGTATAAGTCAGGGCGGCCCAATACTCTAAGGATAACAGGTAAAACCCTTTGAAGTAGGACGTGGCAGTCATGAGGTTTCAACCCTTGTACCTTGTTTCCATCTGCACTGACTCTCCTTTCAGGGTTGGAAGCAAATCCATGTGGGAATCTCACACGTGACAGGACCTCGCAGAATTCTTTTCTTTTTACCTTGTCCAAGACGTACACAGCTGGTGCCATATCCCGTGGTTTACCTTCATCTTGCACCTGCAAATCCTTTCTGATACACAGGTGTGTCAAATCAATCCTAGATTTTAAGGTATCTTTCGTCTTGCCTTCAATATTAAGAAGTGTGCCGATAATGCTGTCACATATACTTTTCTCGATGTGCATCACATCAAGATTATGCCTCAGATCCAAATCTTTCCAATACTCCAAGTACCACAAAGTGGACCTGCGGGTAAACAATAATCTCTCTTCTAACCTGCCACACTTCCTTTTCCCGCTACCATTACCAGGATGGTTTCCTGGTGTAATATGCCTGACCTTCTCTAATTCCACTTGCAACTCATCGGCGGTCAGCCTCTTTGGCGCATCACGGTTTTCATGCTTTGCATTGAACACATGTCTTCGGTATTTTCTAGGATGCGGCTTGTCCTTGGCAAGGAAACGGCGGTGTCCAATGTAACAGATCTTGCTAAGTATTGCGTATGATAGCGGATTCCTATCACAGCGAAAACATGCATTGTAACCATGTGTCGTTCACCCTGACATAGTGCCCAAAGCCGGATAATCATGGATGCACCAGATTATAACAGCACGCAGAAAGAAATCAGCTGGTGGGTTGCTATATAGGTCTCGAGTGAGAACACCCTTCCATAGCTGTTGAAGTTCTTCCACAAGAGGCTCCATGAACGAATCAAAATCCTTTCCAGGACTTTTTGGACCTAGGATGAGCAAGGCCATCATGTAGTTCGATTCTTTGGTGCAGACATTTGGAGGCATGTTGTAAGGGATAACAAGAACTGGCCACATGCTATATGTGAAGCTCTGGTGGCCAAATGGGTTAAATCCATCTGAAGCTAAGCCAAGTCTAATGTTTCTCGAGTCAGCAGCAAACTCTTTGTGTTTATCATTGAAGATTTTCCACTCACTACCATGAGATGGATGGCTCATTACATTCTGATCTCTGTACTCCTGGTTCCTAGAATGCCACAGTACATCCTCTCTTGTTTCAGCATCATGAAACAACCTCTGCAATCTTGGTGTAATAAGAATATGTCTCAGAACATTATGAGGAATCCTCTTCACAACATCTCCATCTTTCCATCTTGATGACTTGCATTTCGGGCATTCACTTAAGTTGGCATAATCCTTCCGGAATAGAACACAATTATTCTTACAAACATGGATCATATCATATCCCATTCCAACTGCACGAAGGAAATTCTTCATTTTACTGTAGGTGTGTGGCAGCTCACACGCATCTGGGAAAGATTTCGCGGAAAGCAGCCAACATCGCATCGAATGATTAGTTGGTCATCCGCTCAGATGTCTTCACCTGAAGAAAGGTGACCATAGCTGAGAATACTGACAGCTTATTTCCTCGGGTGACAGCAACGTTGCATTGTTCCAACATGCGGGCCCACCGTTTTTCTTCTGCAGGTGAAAGTTCACGGAATGCACGAGCATTTCGTAGCATTGTTTCAATGTTGGTCAAACTCACTGGCTCCGCCACCACCACCTCCTCCTCCTCTTCCACCTGAGCATATGGCAGATCAAGATGGTGATCTGCTACTTCCACGTAGTCAATAACATTGACGTTCACAGCTTCACCATGATGAACCCACCTAGTATATGTGACCGACATCCCATACAAGTGTAGATGATTTTGCACAGTTGACTGGGGTCTTGTAACTGAATTCATACAACTGCTACACGGGCAGAGCACATCTGATTTCGGACCACCGTACTCAGCTCTAATAAAGTTCATGAAGTTTTCAACCCCCTCGACATATGCAGCGGAGAATCTTCGAGCAGAAGTTATCCAAGTCCTGTCCATCTGTTAGACATACAAATTAGTTCTTCTACTAGATATTACAGGAAAAACATATATGCTTTTTTATGAAGTCCAGAAAAAAATACCTAGATCCATGTCTAAAGCTATGGCAAGATATTTGGACGAGCAGATCTAAGTAACGACATATATGTAAAGCTAATTCAGCAAACAGATTGGAGTGCCAAATTATGGCAGGCAGTTTCAGCAGTCAATGAGGCCAAGCACACAGCCATCGAACTATCGAAGGCCATCACAGCAACAAAGATCGAGTATAAAACGATGTAGAGCTATTTCAGCTAACAGATTGGCTACTAGACCATGGCAATCTACGTCACAAAAACTATATGGCAGGATATTTTAGCAACTAATCGGCCTTGGCATGCCATCTCAGCTAAGCAGATTGAGTGCAGAACAGGGCAAGGAAGCTTCTTAAGCAGAGCATATTGACAGTAAACTACTTCGGCAAACAGTGAGATTAACAGCGTCTATCAACTAACATTCAGTGCTACACCGACATGAACGGGGCCTCAGTCTAGAATGCGCGTACCGTGGGAGAAGCTGACCGCCATGTGTCTCCACACGAACGTCGCCAGCGGTGGCGGCGCTAACCGGCATGCGCCTCCACAAGAACGTAGTCGAAGGTGGCGGCGCGGCTAGAGGACGGCAGTCTACAAGAGCGTACTGTGGGAGCGAGAGGATCGCCGAACCGCGGCGCTGATGTATTGGCGTGGCGGGGAGGGCGGCTTTGGCAGAGCGAATGGAGTGGAGGGGGACAGGGGGGAGTGGGGTTT
>NC_041384.1:116136836-116163529 GCF_002162155.2 Triticum dicoccoides | reverse complement strand
GAAGGGCGGTTGAATCGGATTTGGAGGGAATATTTGGGTGAGTGTGGGGGGGGGAGGATTTTCGCGCGGTGGGCGGGGGGAGTTTGGCGCATGGTCGGTTTCTCCAAGTGCAATCCCACGTGTTAGTGAAGAGGCAAGCCGAAGCGCATTTCGTTTGCGTGAGCCGTGTGCAGGACCGAACGTGTGTGGGGTGCAATGGGACCGCGACAGGAGTGCTGTGAGTGTACCGCATTTTTTCCTTTTAAACTAGGTGCTTCGCCCCCTAAAAAAAATCTGTTGCTTTGCGCGATCCATCGATACTACTAGTAATCGGGTAATCCCGACTAAAACGGCGCGGCCGGGTCTTTTCCCGTGCAATATGCTGGGAGGTTGGCTTAGTTGGGTTTTTTAGGACGAGTAATGCTACACCTACGTAATCACAGTTACGTAATTAACGTAATGTGAAATGTGTGAGCTGTTGATTATAGATGCAGGGAGGGAGGGGCCCACCACCATGAAAACCAGGGGAGGAGAGAGAGAGGCAATTTATGTTAACCCTTTCGTAGGTTCCCGTAGATGTAGAAAGATGTGTCCGATCCTGCAATATAGGCCGTCCAATCTATATCTAACGGATAGGAAGGAAACTATGACAATTTACCCGCACTCCTCTCCACATTTGCATATAAGGCTTTCCCTCGTTCATCCTTTTCTCCCACAAGATCTTGATCTTCCGTGCAACGCACGGGCATCTTGCTAGTACTCCTACAATATGTATATTATTGTGAAAGTTCATATACATCGGTCGAGATTAATGCAAACACGACACATTTTCATTACATTTCGAACTTTTATAGGACAAAAAAATAAAACAAACCCGACCCAAAACCTATTCTACGGCAGCGACCGACGTCCTCCATCTGTGATCTCCATGTACGGGGGCGGGGTTCAAGACCCGTGAAGTGAAGGTGCGGTCTCCGGCGAGGAAAAGTAGAACACGGGAGACGGACCGGCCAGTTGGCACACCATGCCCTGCCGCCTCCCATACCCTACTCATCCTCGGAGGAGTCCCCGACCTCTGCGGTGCCGGAAGTTGGACGGTGGCAAGTAGGATGCGTGGCTGATAGTGCTCCCATCGTCGGCCACTAGCGTGGCCACCGCTTGTGCGGCGACTTGAGCGAGGGCAGCGACCTCGAGCTCCATCCCCGAAGACAAGCTCTCCCGCAGAGCGTTCGCGCTTGCGGTCATGGCGGATGTGGTTCCAGGTAGGAGGACGATGCGCTATGGTGTGGAGGTTAGCTGGGCATTGCCGCTTTAAGTAGCGCATTCCGGTGAGGCCAAGTGTCCGGGTGCATCATTAAGTCGCCGGAGTTGGTTCCGCGGGCAACGAGCCTCTTAATGACGACATACAAACGGACGGCATGAATGCGGGCAGTTGGCGCCGGCTGGGAACACACCGCGCGACGGCGCAAGGGACGAGGGTTTTTGTGTGCCAAGGTAGTCAGCTGCGGTCATGGCAATGTTGGAGATGCCCTTTGCTCACATGCGATCCCCACATGTCATTGAAAAAGCAATATGACCCGGCATGGTCTCAGGTCCAGAGGATGCAGTTGGCCGCGCTACACCACTCCGCGGACGTGTCGTGGCACCCCGTGCATCCTCGACGAGCCGGGTTTGGGGTGTGTTTGGATTGTGGCCAAAGTGCACCTTGCCAAAATTTTGGTCATGACCAAAAGATTGGTCTTTGTTTGGATGGTTGCCATTTTTTGGCATGCCAATGAACTCTAGCCAACTCTAGTTCATTTTTCTTGCCAATGTCTGCCAAATCATGGGAAACCAATACCTCAACCAAAATTTTGGTCATGACCCAAAGATTGGTCTTTGTTTGGATGGTTGCCATTTCTTTGGCATGCCAATGAACTCTAGCCAACTCAAGTTCATTTTTCTTGCCAATGTCGGCCAAATCATGGGCAACCAATACCTCAACCAAAATTTTGGCTACCCAATGCTTTGATGGGGCAACCTTGGGCACAAACCAAACATACCGTTGGTCGTGCCACGGCACTATCGCCACCCTCGGCAAACTGAAACCGACCGTGTCTAGCGACGATATGAGCGTGTCGCTCACCGTGGTCGCCATGTCCAGAGGCGGTGCTGGAGCTGCGCCCCGTTGTTGGCCCCAACGACCCACATGAACGGTTGTCGGTGGCGAGGAGGTTGTGTGCCAGCTCCTCCATTGGACTAGTCTGCGCTACGTTGTCCCGACAAGTGTGCCCCACATGTCTGTTTCCCTATTTTCCCGGCCATATTCAAGCATCAGTGCTCCGCATTGCGCATTAGGCCTTTCACTATGTAGGCCAAGCGAGACAACTTATTGTTTATTTGAGCCGTTCAAGTATAATCATGTGGCGTTTGCTTATTTATCATTCCTCTCCAACCCTCTTCTCCATCGATCATGTCGCCCTCCAGTCGCGTCCATCCTCCCGCATGCCTCATTTGAACATTCTGCCGAGTATCATTCGCATGTACCCACCCTAGTCCTCCTTCAATAGATCTCCGGACCCCGAGATGAAATCGAGAGAGAACGAGTGGGGGCACGTGATACCTAAGGTGGATTCAAAATTTTGAACCAGTGATCATAGCATCCGCAAATCATATATAAATGGTATTCAATGTTCGTTTCGTTTTTGAACATACAATATACTCCCTCCTATCCTTTCTAGTTTACATATAAGTTTTATGTGTAGTCAAAGTATATCTACTTTGATCAAAAAGGTATCAACATTCAACAACGCCCAATCAATATTGTTAGATTCGTACGAACTCCTAGATTTGTACTCGAGATGGTTTCCAATTTGACTATTGACAAGATTAATAGTACATGAGATGTATAATGTGAAAATTATATCATTGGAAACTCCTTTCGCATATGAATTTGACGGTATGCTTTGTGTAAGTTGCATGTCATATATTATTACTCTAACATTTGGTCAAAGTTAGCCTCGAAAAACGCATTAGACCCTGTATGCTTTGTGTAAGTTGCATGTCATATATTATTACTCTAACATTTGTGTAAGTTGCATGTCATATATTATTACTCTAACATTTGGTCAAAGTAGTATAGTGGAAGTGGATCCTCTGACGTAGGTATCCCTGCCTTACCCTCCCTTTCGGTCACTTACTGGCGGACCCCATGCTTGCTAGGCCCCGCACGTCAGTTACTCAATTGGTTCGGCCACATCAGGGGATCTTCATCCGTAGTATACTCCCTCTATTTTTATTTACTACGCATAAAACAGAGGGAGTGGTGGTATAATAAATGACGCGGGCAGGCGAGGGGGAGGGACGTCGGTTTGCTCTCAACTGCCGTCCCACAAGCGAGCGAAAATGCAAGACGAAGCGCGTTCCATTCGGTGAGCGACATGTAGGGTCCAGCGTGCCGGGCTGCAACGCGAACGCGACAAGAGCGATGTATAGTCAAAACTGATTGACCGGTCATCACTGGAACCACTATTCACACCAGAACCTTCACTGCTTGGCCTACGCCAGCCACTGCCCTAAAACCACACCAAATCTCCATCCCATTCCCCCACCTTTCGATCCCCTAGCCCGCATTAATCGTCCCCTAGTTCGCCGGAAAGCCATGGTGCGCCGCAAGATCACTTACTACAAGATGCTGACGCCGGAGCGCCGGGCAAAAATCGCGGCGGCGGTCGGCGCCATAGACCTCCGTTCCCAAGCTCGCTTTGCGGCGGGCCAATCCCCGAGTTCTCTGGAGCCAAGCTACGAGGAGGAGGAAGCCGATCCAATGTTCATGGCAGAGGTTGCGACGCAGAAGGCCCCCGATGGGTATGAGACGATGGACGTTGAGTTCGTGCCGGCGTCCGAGTCCCCCATGGTGCAGGCGGACCAGTGGTTCAACGTGGCGATACTAAAAGAGGACCGGGAGGCAGAGCCTCAACTCGATGCGGAGCGCGCGCCTGCCGCTGCCATCGAGGCTCTCCTGCAGGCGGAACCGGATGTCGTGGATGAGAACCGGGCGGCGGAGGCTCAACTTGAGGCGGAGCGCGCAGATGCCGCTGCCATCGAGGCCCTCCTATAGGCGGAACCGGACATCCTGGACTTGAACCGGGCGGCAGAGGCTCGACATGATGCAGAGCGCGCGGATGCCGCTCTCATCGACGCCCTCCTGCAGGCGGAACCGGATGTCCTGGAATTGAACCGGGCGGCGGAGGCTCGACTCGACGCGGAGCGCGTGGATGCCGCTGCCATCGAGGCCCTCCTGCAGGCGGAACCGGACGTCCTCGACTTGAACCGGGCTGTGCTCTCATCCGTGCAGAGCGCTCGCACGCTCCGCTTGAACGAGTAGCTGGAGGCCGAGGACAACCATGGTGCGGAGACACACGTCGGTAGCGACGGCTGGTTCGCGCCGGCAGCCAAAGACGACGTGGTCGTCTCTTTCCGCGAGCAGTGATAGTTTTTCTTTATGTTGTTGTTTTTTTGGATCTTTTGCTGTGTAAAAACATATATTTATTATGCAAGTCGCCTGACTTGGGTCAGTCTACCATTTCAGGTGGTTGGATGAATATCCTACGTCCCCTAACCCTTCTTTCCTTCTTCCTCACCTCTTCTTCTTCCCCAACAGACCACCGCACGGGCCGTACGGATACTCCCCAACATGCGGTTGGATAAACATACTCTATGAAACGAAAATTATGTGTCAGTGATAGGATGGCTGAGTTTGGTGTGTTCACATGCGACAGCACGTGTCAGTGAGGGTGCGTTCCCTTGGTTGGGTTTGCGGCATGCAGGAGCGACTGTGTGAGGGTGCGGTGCGACCGTGTGAGGGTGCGGTGCGACCGCGATAGCCGTGCGCAAGTGTACCTCCTTCTCATTTTGAAAACTTTAGGCAAGCTTTGCAAAAATGTGTGCCGAAGTTTGGCAATGCAAGGCCTAGACCCAAACAGGATAAGTACGTACGTACTAGGAGTACTAGTGTTAAAAAAGAAAGGCTGGGTTTTCCTTCGCGGGATTTAATCGATACAAATCCTTGTTTTATGTGTCAATTAATGCGTATTTTTTTCTCCAAAGATCAAAGAGCTAACCATCTCACTCCTCATCGCTTGATTAATGCAGCGCCATGCAAACCAACCTTCTCACTTCCGCATGCATGCAGGGGATATTAATGTCCTTGGTTGCTAACCCCGTCAATTTTGCCTCGATTAGTGTTGGTGGCCCTTTGCAAATTGTAATTTTGATATACTGGCCTTGTGTACAAATAAATGGAGATAGTAACTATATTTGACTTCCTTCCCCATTGCGGTGACGTCGACGATATTTTTTTGGTGGTTTGGCGAAGTGCTTTCGATGGAGGACACCATTGAGGGAGACCATGGTAAGTCGTTCGCAAGTGCCGCCTGCAAGCCGAGACAACCGCCTTATTTGCATCCAGGAAGTCCTTTACTAGTACTACTAGGAGTAACTAATGCGGTGAGATGGCTTCTGGAAGAAGATGATGGAGAAGCGGAGTCAGCGAAGAGTGAAATGATGGTTGCTTCCTCCGTGCTTTTGTGATTTGACGCCTCACTGCTTTGTGATTTCTGATAGAAGGGACAGGGGAGTAGACTCTGTGCTCTATATTGTACTACACGCGTCCAAGCATGGGAGAAAGAGGAGAGACGTTGCATTTTTCTATTCCTTCAATCAATCAATCACGGAGCTTCGGTTCCATCTTTTTGGCTTTGGCAACACCGTCCACAATGGTTCCCATGATGCCAAAAGCTATTTTCACGTTTGGCTACACATTGTGGATGCCCTTAACCGTACCACTTGGTTTTGCTCCTGTGTGCTATCTATATAAATCTCAATTATATTGATCTAAAAAATTATAGAATCGAGATTAGTAAAAAGGAGGTGATTTTGCCGCGTGGATGGCGGGGAGGTTTCTTATTTGAGCAATGCTACATCCACGTAATGGTTTACGTAAAGTTAAGAACTGATGTGATGTGGGATTATTTGATTGGATTAAAGGAGAGGATTAGGCCCACGCCACCTAAAAATCAGGGGGGCATAGCCCTTTGTAAGTCTAGGATTAGGCTTCCTATTTTTCGAGGACGTTGTCCTGGCGGTTTGCTAACATGCGGTCGCACGTGTCAGTGCTTTACCAAGCCGATCCGCGTCCCACATGAGGCAGAACAACGGCAGAAGCAACACGTGGTTAAGTTGAAGAAGATGAGGGAGAAGCGGATTCAACAATGAGTGAAATGATGGTTGCTTCGTCCCTCCAACTTTACTGCGGGAAAGGTACAGTTTTGTGATTTGACGCCTCATTGCTCATTACTACACCGACACCATGACTGGGGTGCTTTTACCCCGGCTGCTCTGCACTATATTCCGGTATGGCACGTGGACCCGGTAGCTTGATGTCCCACATGTCGGCGAAAGGGACTAGAACATTTATGAAAGCGAGAGCTCCACTCTTACGAAGGAGGAGTAGACGACACGACGGCCCAGTGAACTGTCACTTGTACTGTATAGTACTATAGTTTTGCTGTTTCGCACGATCCATCGATACAAACCCGATTAAACAGGAAAGGGCGGGATTTTTCCTGCGCGGTAGATGATACTGGCCATACATTTCAAAGGCAATTTTAATGTATGCAAACTGAATAATTATAAGTAACAATATGATATCTAGTAAAACTAAAAACACATATGATTTATTGTGTTAGAGTGTAGTAGTAGTGCTGTATTCCATAGTTGTTAGATGTAACATGCGAGAACGTGTAGAGATGTAGTTTTGGAGGGCCTACAGAGAGAAAAGCGTAATACAGTCACCGAACTTCAGAATATGCTGATTACGGTCACTATATACGTTTTGCGGTGATTATACGGTCACTTGCTCACACCTCAGCATCGGATTGCACTCTGTTGACCGGCCAAATAGTCTGTGTGGCGCCATGTTGACTATTTAAATTGACCACGTTCATTGTGCGTCCCACCTATCAGTTCGCATAGGCAAAAGGTCAGATAAACACAAATTTACGCAGGCGCGACAAGGCTCCAACCCTGGTCCCACCTGGTTGTGTATGTGTCTGTCAGGGCCTGATGTGTGCGGATGCACGTGTAGGTTGAGCACTTGATGGTGAGAGTGTGTGTCGGTCGTGTGCTGTACTGGTGTGTGCATGCATGCATGTGTGTGTGCGTGTGAGTGTTGCGTGCGTGCGTGTGAGTGTTGGGTGCATGCGTGGCTGCGTGTGTACGTGTGAGTGTTACGTGCGTGCGTGGGTGCATGTGTTTGTGTGAGTGTTGCGTGGATGCAGTTCGTGTGCATGCGTGCGTGTGTGTATAATCACCACACCAGCTCATGTGTGTTAAAACAAACGGCTCAGCATTCCAATACAAGGCCACCTTGTCCGCTGTGCCCGCGGTCATGACTTTGAACCACCGTCCAAATATTTTTTTTGTCGTTTGTTTTCATTCTTACTAGCAAGATGCCCCTGCGTTGCATGTAACATCAAGATGCATTTGTATGACTTGTTTATCTTGTGAGAGAAAAGGATGAACGAGGGAAGGCCTTATTTGCAAATGTGGAGAGGTGTGTGGGTACCTTTTTGCAAAATTGCCATAGTTTCTTTCCTATCCGTCAGATATAAATCGGATGGCCTATATTGCAGGATGGCAGGCACACCATCATCACCAACTCTGTTTTTTATAAGAGTGTATTTTATGTATTTTATAAGAGTGTAGATGTAGAGTAGATACAAGTCGACAGGTGGGCACGATGGTAGTGAGATAATGTGATGCAACACTAGAGGTGCCACGTGGAGCGTTTAACTGGTCAACTAGTCATGTCATGAGCAAATACAGAGTTGTATGGTGAGCCCGTGACTGCATAATAACCACTAAATATAAATGGAGACCGTAATGAGTGGATTTTGAAGTCCAATGTACGTATCGTGCTTTCGCTTCAAATACAATGATCGTCATTGTATATATCGCGAGAGAAAGATGAAACATGCGTGAATTTTCTGGGGGCTTACTTTTAGAGGACTTGGAGATAGTTTTGTGTGCATACGTGAAAGGGGCGTACAGGGGCGTATGCGATGGAGAGAGAGATGCTCTTCGTTTCTCTTTATTATGACTAACTTTGTATATAGTATAAAAATATACAAATTCACAGTGCGAAATAAATATCATTGTGGGCACCATGCAATGCAAATTAGCATTCGTACTCCACCATATAACTTTGTAATGTTGTATATATGTAGAAACTCTAAAATAATTTTTTGGCCACACTTTATTCAAAAGGAATGTTGTATGCGAAATAAACGTGAAGAGAGGGCTTTTTAGATCAATGGGGTACGTGATGTAACATGTGTGAATGTGTAGTTGATGCATTTGGCGGGGCCTAGAGAGGTATGTGTCTGTATTACATATTCGAGAGAGGCATGGATAGAGGGGCCGACCGAGGGGCGTGGGGTGCGGGAGAGATAGCACGAGAAATGAGAGTGGTCTAGAGAGAGAGAGACGAATATGACGTCACGACAAGAGATTCCATTCCCTTGAGTGTGTATATGCAAGGGGGGAGGGAATAGAGGCACCAGGAGAAATTTTCTGTGTGTGTGGTGTTTGTGTTGGTATGTGTGGGTGCGAGAAGATAATGAGACGTGGGGGCAAAGGGTGTGTCACCGCGTGAGGTCCGGTGGGTCGAGGTGAGGCCCTTTGTTCTATTCCGTCCTGCGCCACATTGGTCCGCCCGTGATACATTTAGGAAGACCCATGGATGACTAGTCGTACAAGACAAAGATAGCAGAATTGTGAAGGACTCTGTGTCCACTGATAAAGCCGGCTTGGATTTGTAACCCTAGGTTCTCGGACTAAGGTAACCCCTTTATCTTTGATATTACTATTCATCCAACCTAACTTTAAGGGGCATCCTACAGAATGCTCTGCTAGAATCATACTCGTCGATTAGGAAGAGAGGTGTGAGACAATGCGTGAGAGACAAGCGTAAAGATAATGTGTGTACATGAGACACGTAGGCATGTCCATGTATATAGAAAGGGTCGATGAGGATTGTGTGTGTGTATGTTTGCGAGAGGAAGAGTGCTTGTGATAAAGGTTAGTGAAAACAGTTGTAAATGGTTACGAGAGGGAGGGAGGGTTATATCTAGAGCATATGTGCGAGAAAGACACTTCGGGAGAGAGTGTGTGAGCATGCATGTGTGAGAGACCACCGATGGAGAGTGAAACTACAGGTAAAAGACTGCTCTACACATTGATTAAAGATATAAATTGTATCCAAATATTAGGATGGGATCATGATATTTGCAATTCACGTAAAGAGCGGTCATTGATCCATCAGACATCTAGATTCTATCGAATTTGAGCATGTCTATGTTATTATTCGACACAATTGATCGACATAGTTAGTATTTTGAACTCCAGACAATGCATCACTTTAGCAATCGAATATAAACGTGAGTATTGTTCATGTTGTGTCTGTAAAGCACATTATACATACGAAAGTTATACAATGGACATTATAAATAGCTACTACCTATGAACTAGCATACATTTGAATTCAACTTAAGGTGGTTTAAAAAAATCGAATTCAACATGAAGTCCATTCAATTATTTGAATTTGATATCATGCCATTTGTAAACCACACCTAAATTATGGGGGCACCAATCTTTGCTCTGATTTTGTACATAATAGCATATGTAGTCATGTACAAAATAGATTCAAATTTAGCTCCTCCATTCCAAAATAATCATAGTTATAGGATTTTCAAGTGTCAACATTTCGAAAAGAAGCGGATAATTTAATGAGGTTTTCAAACATACAAGGTCAAATATAACGTTGTATATTTAGGTCAATCCTCATAGTTCAAGAGTACTCTAAACGTGAATGCTTGTGTTTCAAAATTTCGAACGAAGCGCCAAAAGAGCCTCTACTCGCCAGAAACCGCGTGAGACCAATGTTTGGTAGTACAAGGAAATTACTTTTCTAATAACTCCGACCCGTGAAACCTACCGGCCCGACGTCCAAAGGTCTAAAGCGGGGTAGGTTTGTAGCTTCATCTAGACGCCACGCAACCGCATCCGAAAAACATTCATACACAATGGCCGCCTAAGCACACATGCGCGCGGCCGAAATCGCTCCCGCCCACTATATGGGACACCTGGGATTACCATCCTGCCCCCGACCCGGAGTAGGTCCGATATTTAAGAGGGGCGCAAAGTTTGTACTTTCCCCAAATTTCAAACAAGCGCGTCCCATCTTCTGTTCAAAAAAGCCAAAAACAAGCGCGTCCCGGACCGAAACATGGTCCCCCCCCCCACCCGTCTGATTCCCCATTCGTACTCTGTGGGCGCCAAAACTACCTCTCCACCAGCCGCGAAACCCCGGCGTCCTCCGTCCGCCACCCCATCCCACCCATCAATCGCCGCCCTCCTCCATCACGCCGGAGCCGATACTCCGACGTCGTCGTCCACCGCAACCTCAACCACAACGCCCTCCACGGCTAGTAGTTGAAGCCGAGGCCGAGCCGTCCGTACCCGAGCCAGTTCAACCACGTCGTCCTGCGCCTCACCGCTGC
Source organism: Triticum dicoccoides (assembly GCF_002162155.2). NCBI lineage: Eukaryota > Viridiplantae > Streptophyta > Magnoliopsida > Poales > Poaceae > Triticum > Triticum dicoccoides. Next base: position 116,152,949 of record NC_041384.1, on the reverse strand, counting down.
CGCTCCAACTTCGCCACCCTCCACCGCACCGGAGCTGTTCCTGCTATGCCGTCCTTCGCCGCCTTGGATCTGCTTCCCCTCTGCCAACATACGGCCACGGCAACACAGTCAACAATTTTGCCATGGGTTCGTCCAAGCCTACACCCTCCAGAACGTTGGTTTCCCCGGTAAAAAGAAGAAAATCGGCGCGACTTGTGGAGGTGACCACACCGGCAACCGAAAAAGGTACTCCTCTTCCCATATTCGTGCAAATCTTACGTCTCTGCTTGCACGGTATTCATACCATAGGAGACACTAGTTGACCGCTTCTTCTTGATACTAGATGTTCCTAGTAACTCGTGATGCACAAGGTTTCTCCTCATATACTATTTCACCTTAGCTAGAGGTCCGTCGCCCCCCTGAATTTCAATTTGTGGCCACTTGATTCCCAATTAACGGAAGCATTGCCCGGCGTAACAGGCTCTAGTATGCCTATTACGCGGGGGAAGCAGCGCCTTGGTGTTTATCTTAGGGGCGTGTGCGGCCTAGAGCTACTGGCGCCCGATCTGGAGGTCGGCCAGGATTAAAGGGATGGCCTGGGGGCGCTGCCAAGCACGGCGGTGGTGTGAGGTCGATGGGAGGGCGGGGCAGCGGAGGCAGGGGTCTGGGCCGATGGTCGCTCGCGGTTCGAGAAAGATCGTCAACAGTGACTGGCGGGAGGTAGACGAAGGCCATCAGATGGTTCATTAAAAAATCGACTGACCTATTTATTTTCAGTCGACTGTTATCTTAGATATGACCACATGTGCTGGTGTGCTGGAGGAGTACCTGCATTTCCTGTGCTCATATATTACAAAATCATACAAAGTAGAATCTAATTTTCTTTGCCATGCAATGTTGTAGAGCTATCATATATCTCCTGTCATTTATTTTTCAGCCACCTGCTATCTGCTACTTTTACAGTGCACTAGTTCTGCACACACTTCACCCTTACTCTCACTATTGTGTTCTTATGCAAGGGTATTTCAGACTCTGCTGCCATGAGAGAAGCCAAAAAGAAAAGAGAGAAGTCGCTCCAGTTTGGTGTGCATCTAGGCAAGACACGTTTCAATGCTTTAAAGGGTGTAGTGTCAGCAGATGGAGACGGGGAACGTAGCTCTGGAGTTGATGACCTCGCTCGCAATGAACCACCATCCCAGGTGCTTACTTTAACTTCGCGGTGTCATATGTGGTTGCATGTTCCATATGGTGTCTAGCTTGTATTCGAAAGGCCGAAGTCGGTAAGAAAAGGAAAGATATTTTTTACATGAACCACCATCCCGTGAGCACCAGAAGACAAAAAGCTAGTCAGGGCACTGGCCGAGCCAGTGACAAGCCCGGCAAAGATAGGCATCATCTGGAAGCCAACTAAAAAGCTGCGATGGTGGCGAAGCAGCCCGCCTCCCACCAGGCTCTCAGATCCTAGATGATCATGCTCACCACTCCAGCCGGATGTCTAGCTTGTATTGCTTTCAATTTTGTTAAATTTCATCTGCTTAGCTTACACATTATACCTTTGAATATGACATGCCTTTCTGTTTTTGGTACATACTAGTACATCTGTGTATTAACCATGTTCTTACATCAAACTAATGTTCTTGTGTATCCCTCATCAATCACTTATGACGAGGCATGCAGGCAAGGGGACTACTCCTCATTTAAAGAATGCAGTGTCAGCCTCCCGACATGATTCTCAACAAACAGAAATGCTAGATGAAGATAGTGAACGTAGCTCTGTAGTTGATTACATCATTTCCCCTACACTAGCATCTCAGGTGCTTGCTCTAACTTGGCAGCGTGATATGTGGTTGCATGTTGCATATGGTGTCTAGATTGTAATTCTTCCAATCTGGTTAAACTGCATCTGCTAGTCTGCTTAGCTTATACATTATACCTGTTAATGTGACATGCCTTCTTGTATTTAGTACATAGTACATCTGTCTATGAAGCATGTCCTTACATAAAATTATTCTTTTTTTATATCCCGCATCAATCAACATGACGAGACACCTTTAGTATATGCAGTGCGATATTAGTTGCATCTTTCATATGATTTATAGCATGCGCTGCTTCTAATTTGGTGAAATTCCATTTATGATGGGACGCTTTTAACTTGGCAGAGTCATATTGGTTGCATCCTTGATGTGGTGTCTATCTTGCATTGCTTCTTATTTGCTGGAATGGTTTCTGCTTAGTTTACACAAACAGTTGTGAACATGCCATGTCGTCCTGTTTTTCGTACATATTCCATCCTAGTATCATGTGTTTGCCTTACATCAAAGTAGTGATTGTCAGTATCATGCATGAATGAGTTCTGAAGAGAGAATTTTATTGCTTTTTCTTGTCGGTTTTAATTGACAATTCAGAATCAATAAAGCGGAAGGAAGTTAGCAAGGCAGCGGATAAAGGTGCTCCTTCCAAACGGAGGGCCTCTACAGTTTCTACTCCTCCACACCCCAAAATGATTTCCAAGACAACACATGGATAGACACTCAACAAAGCTGTGTTTATGATGAGCACGTCTCCCCTAGTGCAGCATCATCGGTGCTCCCTCTAACTTGGCACTGTTATATGTGGTTGCATGTTATGTGTGATGTCTAGCTTGTATTGCTTCTAATTTTATTGAATTCCATCTGCTTACTTTACACATTATACTTGAATAAGACACATGTTCCTGTTTCTAGAACATACAATATCTGTCTATCACACCATGTTCTTACATCAAATTACTACTGTTGTGTAACCTGCAACAATCACTTACCATAAGACACGTTTGACTTCGGAGTGTGATATAGGTTACATCTCACATTCTTTTCTAGCTTGTATTACTAATTTGTTGAAATGGAACTTATGATGAGACAATTTTAACATGGTAGAGTGATATTCGTTGCATCTTTCATATGGTGTCTAGCTTTCATTGCTTCTAATTTGTTGAAATTCCTTCTCCTTAGTTTACACATCATAAGCTGCGAATATGCAATGCTGTGAATATGCAATGGCACTAATGATGAGAGACCTCTAACATCTTAGTGTGATGTTGTTTGCATCTTGCATATGATTTATTTCTTGTACTGCTACACATTTGTTTAAACGCCATTTATGATGAGACACTGTTAACTTGGCAGAGCGATATTTGTAGCATCTTTCATATGGTGTCTAACTTCCATTGCATTGCTTCTAATTTGGTGAAATGTCTTCTTCTTAGTTTACACGTCATAGTTCTGGTTATCTCTTCCGTCCTGTTTTTCATACATATTACATCCTCCTATCATGTGGTTGTCTAAAATCAAAGTTCAGTTCGTCTGCATCACGCATCAATTTATTCTGAAGAACTAAATTGTTATTCGTTTTTCTTGTCGTCTTGACTTAACATGGCACAGAGAAAGAGGAAGAAACAAAGAATGACAGGGAATGAGAAGCGGCTGAATCCTGCAGATTCTGCTGGTACTGATGGTGCAATAGAAGGTCAAAGTCCAGCAGAAAATTCTACAAACACGGTATCCCATGCTACACGAGTTGCAAAAAAAGACAAACAGAAACAAATAGCTGCCACCACAGTACTAGTTCTTGCAACACCTACCACAGTACTACTAGCTGCATGACATACTCATGCGTCAACTGAGCTAGCAGCACGTTCCCAAGCTCCCTTGCCACCTGACACTACTTCCCAAGAACTCTTGACACAAGACGAGTTGGCAATATTAGATGAACCTTGTGAGCTTCAACATCAAGAAGGTAGTTGCTGGAGTCAAGTTACAGTTGCATGCTTCTTTATATGTAGTCTCACAGTTTGATGTAGACTAACACTTCCTATGTTTGTTGTTGGACTAGCACCTAGACGCAAGAGGAAACAAAGATCAGGGACAATGCTCGATAGGTTAACTAAATCTAGAGGAGGAAGAATGGAGATCCATTTTGAGGCAGGTTTAAAAAGGCCACGTGATGCTAGAGAGTCAGCCAAGTTAGTATCAGAGGCAGCGGTTGCTGTTAGGTGTCATGTACGTATCCTCCCAACATGGATTCAGTACAGGAATGACAAAGATGAAACCCAGTTCAACATCTTCCTCGACCATTTATATGTAAGTATGGTTATGTATGGAAACTAGTAATATCGTCTTGCTCTATCCAATACTTTCTAGGTTGCTGATAATGAGACTCCCATAATTTTCAACAGATGAGGTTCAAGTTCGATAGCCAAGATGATGCAACCAGACAAGCTTGCACCAATGTTTTCAAGTCTTCTCTGTGACAGTATCGGTATAACTTGAGGAAAACTCACTTTGAAGGCAAGGCTAACAGAGAACTTGCCCAAACATCTCCAGTGGAAATATATCTGATGAAGACTAGAGAGGCCTCGTTAAACACTGGTCTGATCCGAAGTATCCGGTACATTATATATGTGTCATCAGATCACATGTTGAAGTCCTATTTACGCATGTCCCACACAAATCTATATTCTTGTAGGTGAACTGTTCAAAGAACAAGGCCAACCATACGAAAGTGAAATTCCAACAGACGACAGGATCTCGTAGCTATATTGCACACGGCGAGGCTCTTGTAATTAGCTGATGTTTCACTCTTTTCACTGTACCATATTATGAGATCTATATTGACTTGTTCCAAATGCAGAGGAAAGCCCGCAAGGACCAAAAAGTACCTGAACCAAATGCTGTGGAAATCTTCAAGGACTGTCACACCAGCAAGAAGAAGGGCATGACTACACCAGTCAAAGCCGCTGTTGCAAGTCCTTAATCCTCATGCCTTTTAACTACTACTTACTCTGACTTGTGCCTTGAACTGCATGGTTTGCAGCAAATGTCTATTACTCTTTTCAATTTTATACACAATTGTCTTAGCTTATCATTGCACCTTAAAAGGTTTAAAAGAGAGGAGTGATGTTCCTTTGATCTTGACCCGTAATCTAGTTCCATGCTGGACTTGCCCACACAACATTACAATTGCCTGTTTGTCTGTTCTCAGTTGTTTTGTGATATGAATGACATCATACTATGCTTACCGTATTATAAACTTCATCTCTTTATCCTTAGCCCTCAATACAATGTGAAGAAATAGACAATACATTAGCGATGGTACATGGTCATATGTTTGGAACCTGGTTTTATTATGTACTTTGTATACAACTAATATTTTACATGGGTTCACCAGAATAAGTTCTGTATATAGACCAAAGCTATTTTGTTCGGTTTTGCTACCTCCTTAATATCTTCTGTTCTGGTACTACTAATGTAAAACCTCAACTTTTCAACGAGCTATGAAAAAAATGGTGGAACTGCCACCTTCTGAACGTGGCGAGGCAACTATAACCGCAATATCAACTCTTGTTGCAGTGGGTCAGTACTGTCCACTAACAGTGCCAAAAGCACGTTCCTGCGTAATACTAGGTTGGTTGTTAAGGCAATATCGTCCAAACTGCCTCATGATCAAGATATGCAAGCTCAAAGCAATGTTGTATCTGCGCTCCAGACACAAGTCCGTTCCCTAACAGAGACCCTTTGTGAAACAAGGATAAACATTGCTCAATGTCGTCAAGATATGCATGGTTTTGAAACCAGACTATCAGACATTTGCTATGTTGTTCAGGAGCCTAGGGGAAATGAAGGCGAGGTTTATGGTGCTCCACCGGACAATACAGCATGAAAACGTAACAGTCAGGTCAAATGAACTGAGTTCTGAACTTCTGGTGGTGCATTTATCTGCTAGACTGTTAAGTTTTATGCCAACATTCCTTTTGTTATATAGTTGTAATTTGTTTTGGTGCGATACAAAATTTATTCTTAACGTGCAACCACCGCCTGAAGAAAACAGCAAGCCATTTTTGTATAGTGTAGGGTGTTCCCTATATTTGCACTGGTGGCGATCTTTGATGCCGAGTGGATGTAATCTATGCAATTGCCTTAATAGCCTAGCGTTAGTTTCGGCCTTATTTATTTCCTAGTCTTCTTTTTCCCTGGTTTGCTAGTGGCCGCAACTACCATGGGCCATATACGAGCCGTAGGATCCATGGGTCTCCTACGGGCCGTCGATAAATGGGCCTGTAATCGGTGGGCCTCGGGCCGTCGGATAAATTGGTCTACATGGGCCATAATCGGGCGTAATTGGTATCGGCCCAGCACGCTAACAGGCCGTAGGACAGCAAAGGCTTAATTCTGTCACAGGCATAACTGGTTGTTAATGGGCCAGAATATAGGATGGGCTGGAAACGGCGCAACGGGTTAACATGCTAGAAACGGACCGACTCTTGCCATGGGCCGAATTTGGCCCATTAGGGTAACAGGCCAGTAACGGGCCAACTCTTGCCATGGGCCGAATTAGGCCCATTAGTGGAACATGCCAGTAACGGGCTGACTCTTGCCATGGGCTGAATTTGGCCCATTAGGGGAACAGGCCAGTAACGGGCCGGAAGTAATCGAGGGCCGAAAAGGAGCCCAAGAACGTATGGGCCGTCAATAGGCCGAAAGCTAACATGGGCTGGAAACGGCCCATCTAAATCACGGGTCGTTAACGGGTATAAAGAAAATTACTGTTCATTATGGGCTAGAGTCACCCTGGGCCTTTACCTGGGCCGGCCTATTATGGCACATGAAAATCTTGTGGGCCTTTACTTGGGCCGGCCCATTATGGCCCACGAAATCTTGTGGGCCTTTAGCTGGGCCAGCCCATTATGGTCCGCAAAATCTCGTGGGCCTTTAGCTGGGCCGACCCATTATGGTCCGCAAAATCCTATGGGCCTTTAGTTGGGTTGGCCCATTTAAACTTGTTGGGCCGTGCCACGTGTCGACGTATCATAGGCGCCTTCTGTCTAGTGAGAGGATGACATCCTCTAGCCAATGATGATTTTACACGTGGAAAATCCCAATTGGTCGGGGCTGTTAACGGGTTATCGGGTCCAAAACCCGACCCGATAGCTTAATGGCGTTTCGTTACAGTGGATGCCACATGTCGGTCACCCTTGAAGAAAGAACTTCTGTGACGCGCGATTTGTCATCATGGAAGTGGACACTTCTGTGATGATAATTTTGGTAATGTCATGGAACACTTCTACGACAGCACAGGTATGACTATCTTGATTCTGTCATAAATTTGTCATGGATGTACATGCATGACAAAAAACGCGACCTACTGTGACAAACACGTATCATCACGGAAGTGTATTTTTTTGTACTGTGAGTGTATATAATATGCTGCTTTGTTCCCTATATTTGCACTGGTGGCGAACTTTGATGCCCAGTGGATGTAATATGTGTAATAGCTGTAATAGGCTAGTGTTAGTTGCTTGCTTATTTATTTCCTTATTGTCTTGTTTAGTTGTTTGCTAGTAGTCACTACCATTCTTTTTCCGCGTTTTTTAGTGGCCACAATAACCTAGTTTTGGTAACTAGGCCACAATAATCATGGCAACACACGGACTGTTGTAACAATGGGCCTCCTGTGGGCTGTAGAATCCATGGGCCTTCGACGGGCCGTAGGATCCATGGAGTTTCTACGGGCCGTATGATCCATGGGCCTTCTACGGGCCGTAGGATCCGTTGGTCTTCTACAGGCCGTAGGATCCATGGACTTTCTATGGGCCATAGAATCCATGGGCCTTTTATGGGCTGTAGGATCCATGGACTTTCTACGGGCCGTATGATCCATGGGCCTTCTATGGGCTGTAGGATCCATTGTTCTTCTACGGGCCGTAGGATCCATGGGCCTTCTATGGGGCGTATAATCATTTCGCCAGACATGGGTCGTACTATTCATGGACCATAACAGGCCGTTAATAGGCCGTATTTCATAACGCTATTAAAACAGCCCAACGGGTTAACGGGCCAAATGTAACCAGGGGCTGTATTTGGCCCACAAACTGAACATGCCAGTAACGGACCGTATATAACCGAATTCTAGAAATAAGCCTGATAATAAATGGGCCCTTAGAAGGCCGAAAGTTAACACGGGCTGGAAACGGCCGACGGAATAATGGGCCGTTAATGGGTATAAAGTGATACACTGTTCATGATGGGCCAATTTCATGTCAGGCCTTCAATGGGCCGAGAGTTACAAAGGGCCTCATATGGGCCGAAAGACATCATGGGCCATACATGGGCCGGAAGTTACAACGGGCTCGAATCATATTTGATGACCCAAATGAAGCTACTGGGCTTAATTCCGATCGGCTGTAACGGGCCGGTAGTATGCGGGCCGTAAATGGTCTATATACGAATAGGCCGTTAACAGGCTTTCCGTGTGCCGGCCCGTTACCTTTTGACCAAGTCAAACAGGCCGGCCTTTTCACCAGGATGGGCCTCTGTTGGGTCGCGCCACGTGTCGACGTATCATAGGCTCCTCCTGTCCAATGAGTGGATGAGATCTGTTCGAACATTGAGCCGACACGTGTTTCCTCCGGCCAATGAGAATTTTACATGTGGAAAATTCACATTCATCCGGGCTGTTAATGGGTTATCGGATCCAAAACCAGACCCGATAGCTTAACAGTGTCCCGTTACGGGGGATGCCACATGTCGGTCACCCTTGACGAAAGCACTTTTATGACACGTGATTTATCTTCATGGAAGTGGACACTTCCGTGATGATAATTTTGGTAATGTCATGAAACACTTCTACGACAGCACATATGACTATCTTGATTCTGTCATAAATTTTTCATGGATGTACATGCATGACAGAAAACATGACCTACTGTGACAAATACTTATCATCACAGAAGTGTCTTTTTTTGTAGTGTGGAGTCACATACCAAGCAACAATCCCCCGAAACAGTTTCGGAAATGGAGCTTTGAGCAAAGAGATCGAAATCCGCGGGTTTGAGCTCAAGAACACGGGAGAGAGACAGCAATGGGGATTTTTTTTCTGGAGGTAAGTGATGATGTGGTATGAAGAGATAAGTGAGGGGTCCCACATGGGGATCACAACCCACCAGGGCGCGCCCAGGTGGGTTGTGCCCACCTGGTGCACCTCCCTTTGATGTTTATTGAACTAAAAAAATTGTATTAAATTTTCAGGGCATTTTGAGAACTTTTATTTTTGTGTCTTTTTTAATGCACTGGAAATTAAGAAAACAAGCAAAACATGGCATTTTATTTTATTTAACTAATAAGAACAAAGAATAAAAAGAATGGACAGAAAGTAGTGCATACTAAATTCATCAACTTCATACCGTTCAAAAATGATCCATTAATAAGGTTGATCAAGTCATATTAACAACCACTTTCAATTAGCATGAAACCGAAGAACTTTCATAAATCACTAACTTACCTCAATGGGGATATGCATTTCCCCAACAATAAGTATTTCATATTTCTTTATGACAGTAGGTAGAGGTATTTGAAAACTTCCAATAGTGATTGTCGGAGATTTTTCAATAACATTAATACCATTCACTTGGAATAGTTTCTTTGGAAAGTGCACCGTATGCTCATTTCCATTAATATGAAAAGTGACATTGCTTTTATTGCAATCAATAACAGCCCATGCAGTATTAAAGAAGGGTCTACCAAGGATAATCGACATGTTGTCCTCCTCAGGCATATCAAGTATAACAAAGTCAGTCAAAATAGTAACATTACTAACAAGAATGGGTACATCCTCACAGATACCGATAGGTATGTCAGTTGATTTGTCAGCCATTTGCAGAGATATTTCAGTAGGTGTGAGTTTATTCAAGTCAAGTCTTTTATATAAAGAGAAAGGCATAACACTAACACCAACTCCTAAGTCACACAAAGTAGTTTTCACATCATTGTTTTTGATAGAGCAAGGTATAGTTGGTATTCCCGGATCTCTATGTTTTTTTGGTACGCCATCTTTAAAAGTGTAATTAGCAAGCATAGTGGAGATTTAAGCTTCCGGTATTTTTCTCTTATTTGTCATGATGTCTTCCATATATTTTGCATAAGGAGGCATTTTGAAGATATTAGTCTAGCAAGTACGCAAAAAGACTGGCCTCGGCATTTCAGCAAAGTGTTCAAATTCTTCATCATCATTCTTTTTAGTTGACTTGGGTGGAAAAGGCATAGGTTTTTGAACCCACAGTTCTCTTTCTTTATCGTGTTTTCTAGCAACAAAGTCTCTTTTGTCATACCTTTTATTCTTAGCTTGTGGGCTATCAAGATCAACAGGTGGTTCTATCTCAACATCATTATTCGGTTCTTTATCATTGGTTGGTTTAGAGACTTCATGAACCTCATCATTATCTTTTTCATTATCATTAGGTGAGTCTTTATTACCAAATTGAGTTTTAGCATTAGAGATAGAAATTTCATTATCATTATCAGGAGGTTTCTCTAAGTCAGGTTCACTAGAAGTGTGCAAAGTCCTATCATTTTTCTTTTTCCTTTTCTTTTTAGAAGAACTAGGTGCACTAGTGTTAGCTCTTTGTGAATATTGTTCTATTCTTTTAGGGTGTCCCTCGGGATAAAGTGGTTCCTGAGTCATTTTACCTCCTGATCTAGTTGCAACTCTAACAGCAAAGTCATTCATATTATGACTCATTTCATCTAGTAATTCTCTTTGATATTTAGCAACTTGTTCTAATTGAGTTTGAACCACAGAAGCATGCTTTCCAACACCTCTAACATCATTTGATATTCTAAATAACAAGTCGCTCAAGAGAGCAATCATATCATAATTGTATTTCAATTGTTTCATAACATTTGCATTGAAGTGATCTTGTTTTCTAATGTAGTTTTCAAACTTATAAAGGCATTGACTAGGATGCATATTGTGAGGATTATCGTTTTCATTAAAATTCATAAGAGAATTTACCTCCACTACCTTAGGCAGTGGTGGTGTATTAAGCCCATGTATTTCTTCAATAGGAGGTAAATTTTTAACATCCTCAGCTTTAATAACTTTTTCCTTCATAGATTTCTTTGCCTCTTGCATATCTTCGGGACTGAGATATAGTATACCCCTCTTCTTCGGAGTGGGTTTAGGCAGTGTTTCAGGAATAGTCCAATCATCATAATTTTTCAACATGTTATTCAATAATTCTTTGGCTGGTCCAACAGTTCGTTCCCTAAAAGCACAACCAGCACAACTATCTAGGAAGTCCCTAGAAGCATCGGTTAGTCCATTATAGAAGATATCAAGTATTTCATTTTTCTTAAGAGGATGATCAGGCAAAGCATTAAGTAACTGGCAAAGCCTCCCCCAAGCTTGTGGGAGACTCTCTTCTTTAGTTTGAACAAAGTTAAATATTTCCTGTAAAGCATCTTGTTTCATATGAGCAGGAAAATATTTTTCAGAGAAGTACTAAATCATATCCTGGGGACTATGCACACAACCAGGAGTAAGAGTATTGTACCAAGCTTTAGCATCACCCTTTAATGAAAAAGGAAATAATTTGAGAATAAAGTATTAGCGAGTTTTCTCATCATGAGTAAAAAGGGTGGAAAGGATCAGATTCAGTTTCACAACAGTAAGATGTGCCACAATAGTTTCAGTTTCATAACCATGGAAAGGATCAGATTCAACCAAAGTAATTAACTATGGGTCGACAGAGAATTCATAATCCTTATCATCAATAAAGATAGGTGAAGTTGCAAACTTAGGATCACATTTCATTCTAGCATTCAGAGATTTTTCTTTATACTTGTGTAGTAATTTCTCTAGATCATCTCTATCATTGCAAGAAAGAATATCTCTAGTTGCTTCTTCACTCATAGCATAACCTTCCGGTATCTTAGGCAATTCATATCTAGGAGGGCTAGTTCTAGCAGGTGTTTCAGGATATTCAGTTTCAAGCTCATCATCAGATTCAACAACAACATGTTGTAAACTCTAGCAATTCTTTTATCAAGAAATTCACCAAGTGGCACATCATCATTATCAAGCAAGGTACTAGCATCATCATAAGCATCATTCATAGTAGAAGTATCATCATCAATAACGTGCGTCATATCAGAATTAATAGCATGTGGTGGTGTTGCAAGTTTATTCATAACAGAAGGTGAATGTAAAGCAGAACTGGATGGAAGTTCCTTACCTCCCCTCGTCCTTGAGGGAAATATCTTAGTCTTTGGATCCTTCAGATCTTCATAGTGATAATATGATAATAATCCCAACTGACTCATCAAATATAGCTATGCTCCCCAGCAACGGCACCAGAAAAAGTTCTTGATAACCCACAAGTATAGGGGATCGCAACAGTTTTCGAGGCTAAAGTATTCAACCCAAATTTATAGATTTGACACAATGGGAGACAAAGAATATTTGAAGGTATTAGCAGCTAAGTTGTCAATTCAACCACACCTGGAGATTAATTATCTGCAGCAAAGTGATCAGTAGCAAAGTAGTATGATAGTTTTGATAGTAGTGATAGCAGTAATTTTGTAGCAAGTGTAACAGTCATGATAGCAGTAGTAACTTAGCAGAAACAATATGGAAAAGTTCGTAGGCATTGGATCAATGACTTGTTGGATGATATTCATCATGAGACAGTTATAACCTAGGGCAATATGACACTAGCTCCAGTTCGTCGATATAATGTAGGCATGTATTCCGTAAATAGTCATAGGTGCTTTATTAAAAGAACTTGCATGACATCTTTTGTCCTACCCTCCCGTGGCAGCGGGGTCCATATGTAACACCCCAAAAATTTAACCAGGTTTTAGTTATTAAAATTTTGCCAAGAGTTTAAAATTTTTGCATGCAAGTATATCTCTGTTGATTTCAAAACTTTTCTTTTAATATTAAGAAATTTTTCCCAAGTGGATCCTTCCAAAATATATTGGACTTACTTTCCCTCTCATTTAAAAAGCATCTCTCAATCAGGAGGTTTATTTATAAAATTATTTCACCCTGAGCTTTATTCATTAAATGACTTGTTTTAAAATTTGGAGCTCTTTTTGAACTACAACCATTTGATATATTTAACTAAAAATTTCACCAAGGTTTGGAGATATCATGTGATGTCTCTAAATCACTTTTGTGCAATAATATATTTCATTCATTAGATATTTTGAGTTCTACACCAAGTTTTCAAATCTGGTCCAGTGGGCAATTTTACACTACAACCTATTTAAATATTTATTTAAAACTTCTACCAAAATTAGGGGAGGTCAGTAGGAGCATATTATTCCACTTTGTGCAAAAACCTATTTATGTTCTTTGAAAAAATTGAGTGAATCATCCTCTTTTTCATTCTGGTCCAGCCTTGTGATTTCTACTGCAACCCTATTTAATTTTGCTCCAAAGATCTTGTGTTTTCTCCTACTTGTAGACAGCCCTACCAAACCCCTAAATCCAGGAGCATGCACCCATTGGATTAATTTTGGTTCATGAAATAATGTCATTTATTTCTTGTCCAGAATTGTAGTTTTGCAAAACCTGCACTAACAAGTTTGTGCTTTTCACAAACTAACCTCACCACTCTCTCTTGCATCTAAGGAGACCCTGATCTGGAGGATTTGGCCACCCCAAGAAGAGCCTACTTGCCTGTGGCATTTTGTCAAACACCTGGAGAGCATAGCCAGATTTGGCATGGATTCAAGTTTACACTATGAACTTGGTCACCTGACCTAACAACAATGCCCATTCACCCTCTATATAACCCTAACCTAGCCCTGTTTCTTCCCAGCCTCAACCGCGACCTCTAGTATGCTCTGGCATTACGTCGAGCACGTCCCGTGCACGCCCGGAGCGCGAGCAGAGCGTGCGTTTGGCACGCGTTTTGCACGTGCCGCGCCCGAGCCGACGCGTCGCGCCCCTGGCCTTGCCTCCACTGCAGAGCCACGCCACGCACGTCCCTCCTCACCGCAACACGCCAAGCCGCCCCTCGCCACGTCCCCGACAGGCCAGGAGCTAGCCGCCACGACCGCCGACAGCCCCTGCTCCGTTCAGCGCCGCCCAAGCCTCTTCCGCTCGCCACCTGGCCCCTGGAACAGTGCGAGCTCATCCACGAGTGTGCCCGCTAGCGCTTGTCGCCGCCACGACGCCCTAGCTACAGAATGGCGGTCGCCGGCGACCTTATCCGCAGCCGTCGTGGAACCACCTTGCCACGCTATAAAAAGGGACCCTGAGCCCCTCTAAGCACGCACGCAACCTCAGGCTACCCCATGGAACCCCCATAGCTCGCAATCGTCCGGGAAACGCTGCCTTCTTCGTCTCCGGCAACTCCTGCCGCCGCCACTGTCTCGTTCACTCCGGCGCCACCAGGGCTTCCCCCTCTCCACTCTCTTCACCAGAAGTCCTCTCTTCCTCCCGTGAACAGATCCCCCTACTCAATTTGGTTCGGGAGCCATCGCCGCCACAAAACCACTTCGCCACCGAAGCCTCCCCCGCCGCGAAGCTCGCCGCCGGCAGCTCCCTCCGCCCCCACCTACCTGTCGACCATCGGGATGACCGCCCTGGAATGGCGGATCCATCCCCGCCCTTGGGGCCCCGCGAGGAGCCGCCAGTCGCCGCGACGATCGTCGGAGCTCCGCCTCCGCTCGGGAGAGAGGAAGGAGAGGGAGAAAGACTAGTCAAACCTGACTAGTGGGCCCCGTGGACCCACTGTCAGTGACCCACTCCGCCACCACGCGTGTTAAGTGATAGCGTAAAACCCCAAGTACGTAACCCCTACTTAGAAAGCGTATTCGTGGCTGAAACGTTTTCTTTTGTTTTATTTTTAAAAACAGAATTTGACCAAAACTTTGACTGGTTATATCTTTTTAAATACAACTCCAAATGAAATGATCTTTTTTCCTACCTCTCTCAAATTTCACCTAGTTTATTTTAAGATTTATTTGAAAAAATTTCAGAACAACTTTTGGTGCTGTTTTTATTTTGTGTGTTAATTCTTTTATATTGCTAAAATAGGATTTTTGAAGAGAGGAGAAATGTTTCAAGTTTTGGAGTGCACCCTGCCTTTCCACACATTGAAGGCAAGCATTCTGAACCCCGGCACAATATTTTTGTGTGTTCGATGACACGTTCATAACATCACCTCACTTTGGAGAAACTTGTTATTTCATGTGATATGATCATATGCATGGGTGCATGTTATTGATTTCCATGCTGTTGGAAATGGACACACTTGTGATGATAATCACCCTCATGTGCCTTGCATGCATACCGGCAGGAACCCGGGAAAACCCCTGCCTTGGGTAGGCATGAGTTTGTCGCCGGTCTCCGTCGGGACGGTTATGTCTGGTATGGCATGGCAAGGTGATATGAGCGGTGACTCTGTTGGTTGAAATATATTCGTCATACTAATCATGCAGGGAATACTTAAACCTCCTGAGTCGACCGTAGATCGAGTCTTGTGCCAGTAACCCCCATACTTGTTTCGTACTACCACTCGTCTCTACAGCAAGTAGAGTACGGTTCAGTAAGTTGTCAACCTCTTTCTAGCACACACCATACAGAGAGGCCATGGTGGAAGATACCGGTTGTAGCTGGTAGGCAGGCCGCCTGGTCCGGGGGCATGGGTGTTTCCGGTTGGGACAGAGAGTGGAGGCCACCCCTTAGAGCGCGCGATATAAATTTGATCCCATGCTACGCGAGGTTGTAGCCTCCCCACTTAGAGTTTGCTTAACAGGTGTCGTGGGTGATTCCAGACACGTGTGAGATAAGCTGGTGTGTGCAAGTTAGGTGTGTTTTCAACAAAAAGACCGTAGACAGAATTAGTCCCGATGGACTAAAGAAATCCATTACTCGTGGGTAAAGAGTACACCCTCTGCAGAGATTAAACCTATTCGAATAGCCGTGTCCATGGTTAAGGATTACAGTCTGGGATGGGTCAAGTGTCGGTCTTAGTGTCGGTCTTCGGAGGTGAAACTGTTAACCAGAACTGGAACTACTACCTGTGACTTGTGATAATTATGATTATTATTATTGTTGACTAACCCGTGATATTATTGTTATTATCGAGTATCTCTGGGATGGTTCTACCTCTGGGATATTCACTATGATTGTTTATTTTAAAGCCCTTTGTGTGGTGTCGCTCAGACGCCCGACTGTGGCATTTCTTTTAAAGCCCTCTATGTGGTGTCGCTCAGACGCCCGACTGTGGCATTTCTTTTAAAGCCCTTTATGTGGTGTCGCTCAGACGCCTGACTGTGGCATTTATTTTAAAGCCCTTTATGTGGT
>NC_041384.1:116098793-116136473 GCF_002162155.2 Triticum dicoccoides | reverse complement strand
TGTGGTGTCGCTCAGACGCCCGACTGTGGCATTTCTTTTAAAGCCCTTTGTGTGGTGTCGCTCAGACGCCCGACTGTGGCATTTCTTTTAAAGCCCTTTATGTGGTGTCGCTCAGACGCCCGACTGTGGCATTTCTTTTAAAGCCCTTTATGTGGTGTCGCTCAGACGCCCGACTGTGGCATTTCTTTTAAAGCCCTTTATGTGGTGTCGCTAAGACGCCGGACTGTGGCTTTGCTTGTTATTTATTTCATAAATTTTAATACTACTATGTTATTGCAATTTTATAAATAACTTGCTTGCACGCATCAGAGTTTTATTTATCTTTTGTGACTGACGTCATGAGCATAAAATATTTTCAGCAGATCATTGTTATATTATACCTGTGTTCATAATGTTTGCGAGTATATTCAAAGTACTCACTGGCTTGTCCCTGGCTATTGTCTTGGCCAGATTTTCTTGCACGAAGAGGAGCGATGCGATGACAGCCCCGGAACCTAAGTAATGGAGATAGCAGCCTCGCGAAGATAGGAGTTAACCTGGTCAGCTGTTCCCGTGGGAAATGGAGTCCCATAGACACTGATGTTTCACAACCCGCTTCCGCCATCAACCACTAGAAACCATTTGTTGTACTCACAGGCCAGAATGGCCTTGTACTACATATTTTGTTTTCAGCTTGGAATTTCTGTATCAAGTTGGAGCCTCATCAGCTAATAGTAATCCTGGGGCTGATGAGCACGACGGTCTTTTCTGGAAATTTATTACCCGGAAAACCAGTCGTGACACCATATTGGAAACTAAGGGATATTAAGGCCTGCTTTTAATAGAGAACAGGAACAAAGCATTAACACATAGTGAATAATGAACTCCTCAAGCTACGGTCATCACGGAGAGTGGGCCCGGTTGTTGTCACTCCGGGGTTGTCGGATCATAACCATAGTAGGTGACTATAACTTGCAAGATCGGATCTAGAACATGGATCTAATGATAAATTCCTAAATGGTTCAGATCTGAAATCATGGCACCTAGGCCCAAAGTGGCAATCATTAAGCATAGCAAAGTCATAGCAACATCAATCTAAGAACATAGTGGATAATAGGGATCAGGCCCTAACAAAACTAACTCGATTACATGATGAATCTCATCCAACTCCTCACCGACCAGCGAGCCTACGAATGAATTACTCACTCCCGGTGGGGAGCATCATGGAATTGGCGATGGAGAAGGGTTGGTGAGGACGAAGAACGAAGATCCCCCTCTCCGGAGCCCCAAATGGACTCCAGATCTGCCCTCCCAAGGAAGAACAGGGCTTGGTGGTGGCTCCGTCTCGTGGATTGTGATAATTCTTTTTCCCTAATTTTGTTCTAGAAATATGTGATTTTATAGTATCAAGGGGTCGTCTACGGGGCCACCAGGTGGGTACAACCCACCTAGGCGCGCCAGGAGAGGGTGGCACGCCCTGGTGGGTTGTGCCCACCCAGGGGCCCCTCTCTAGTGGGTCTTGGCTCTAGAAATTCTTATTATTGATGTAAAAAATCCTCGCAAAGTTTCGTCACATTCCAAATTACTACTACCAGGTATATTTAATTGCAAACCAGTTCACACCGATCACAACCTAAATGGTTTCCCACTTAGGAGTGCATTAGTACTTGGTTATAAATACTACTATGCCAAGATGATTGCACATTCCTCCTCAACTCCTCATCCACAAAAGCAAACAAGTCATTCAGCATCCTTCCCTTCCGTCTGCCATGGCCAGCGTGAGTTCTGGGTCGAGAGATTACCACCAGGGAGAGGTGAGCATGGAAGCGGAAGCACGAGAGATGTCCCGCCTCACCACGAAAGCAACCAACATGTCCCGCCGCACGGATGTAGTAGCGCAGAGGTCTCGTCGCACTGCCGAAGCAGCATGGAAGTCCCGCCGTGCCGTCGATGCAGTAGTCTGGTCCGTCCGCGTCACGGAAGCAGCAGCGATTTCTCGCCGTGCCGCGAATGCAGCAGAGATGTCCCGCCACGCCGCGGCGGCTAGGGAAAATGTCTCGTGGGAAGGCGACGACTCTTACAGGCGCATGCATGCGATCGTCCATATCCAGATGGATCAGATCTCCGTCTGGGCGAGGTTGCGGGATGACATGAAAGCCTCATTTGAATAGGCTACCGCCTTCATACGGCAACTTAGGGAGGGCAATGAGAGGCTCCCGGCCAAGTGTGACCTGTTTAGGGCGAAGATCGTCCGAAGTGCAGAGCAGCAGGAGGAGACCAGTGCCTTGTTGAAGGGGACCAATGTCATCGTCAAGAAACTTATGGAGGAGAATGACATGCTCCGCATTGAGCGCCAAAGGCTGGTGAAGGAATCCGTGGATGCTCTCAAGCAGCGTCTTGAGGACACGTCAGAGCTCATCGCCGCTCACCGCAGAGACTAGTTCCCGCGGCCTGCTGCAACGCATCAAGAAAGTAGAGATCAGCGAGCCAGATCATTGTCTTCCTTGTTATTTTTCCCTTGTCTATTTCGGACGTAGCCGCATGTGGCTTTTTTAATTATCAACCTAATTATGTAAGACAATTATTATCCACTGTCGTTGTCCTTATACATTCATCACTCTTGCTATAAGTCGTAGTAGATGCTATATAGGTCCGTCGGATCTTATATCAAGATCCGTGCAAAATTTTGTTTTCAGATTTCCTTTTTTTCTCTTAAATCTCAGTCTACTGAGACATAGCCACACCATTAAACATAGGCTCGGGCGCCATTAATGGAGACATGGGGAGAGAGATGGGCGGCAGATGGAGGTCAAAGGGCTCTCCTCCCGATAAGCACGCGTAGGGGTCTGATCGCACGCCTCCCATACTAAAATAGCTACCTTGCACGGCGCCTCCTAGCTACTAAAAAAGGGGATGCGTGGCGGCACGTAAATGGTAAATAGAACGCCCACGGTTTAAATAATACATGTGTTTCCGATTGTAATGTGACATCACTTGTTCCAAAATGACTTTGTTGATTGTTAATGTGTGTGGCTTCACAAATAGGACAGCAAAATTACCACAACATGTTGGTTCCATGTCATGACACCAAGCCAAGTTTCATGATTTTCATGCGTGTTTTGGATTTACAGGAATTAAGAAACCAATTTTTCAATGTTTCCAGCCGAGCCACGACGCCCAGATGTTTGAATTTCATTCTCATTTCTTGCATGGGACCTAGAAATTTACCCGAGGACACACATGTGATTTTTCAACCAACTTTGGTGCACTGTAGCATGTGCTTGTATTTCAAATTTGAATTATGCACACAAAGGTGACACATTCCCTCTCAGAACCACGAGCCTTCTTGAGAGAAGCTCTGTTTTGCAAGAAACTTATACCAAAACTTTTTCCTATTCGGCCAATTTTTTTAACCGCGGCATGGTAGTACCATGACATGACACCATGCCAAGTTTCATGATTTTCAGGCGTGTTTTGGATTTTACAAGAATTTTAAAAACAAGTTTCCCAATGTTCTCGGCCAAGCCACGATGCCTAGTTGTTTGAATTTCATTCCCATTTCTTGCATGGGACCTAGAAATTCACCCGAGGACACACATGTGATTCTTCAACCAACTTTTGTGCACGGGAGCATGTGCTTGTAGTTTCATGATTTCCAGGCGAGTTTTGTATTTACATGAATTTAACAACAAGATTCTCGATGTTCTCGATCGAGTCACGATGCCCAGATGTTTGAATTTCATTCCCATTTCTTGCATGGGACCTAGAAATTCACCCAAGGACACACATGTGATTTTTCAACAAACTGTGGTGCACCGGAGCTTGTGCTTGCAGTTCAAATTTGGATTATGCATATTATATGTCCAGAAACTCAATTAATGTATAAAAAGGCCAAACGAACCTGAAATAATTCCACCTAGTTCTATGTTGCCTCTGTAAAGAAAATTAGGGGGAGGCAGCGTATATCGTTTCACACACAAAGGTGACACATTCCCTCTCGGAACCACGAGGCTTGTTGAGAGAATCTCCGGTTTTGCATGGAGCTTATACCAAAACTTGTCCCAATTCAGCCAAAAATTATACATATGAAAACAGGGTTTAGATTATCCTGAACATCTCGCCACCTAGACCAATGTACTCTGATTTGAATTCAACATAAAATGGACACAAATATTTGAATTGGAGATCGTATGTTACATATAGTTCATAGTGAAATATGATTACTACTATATGCATGTTTTTTCTTTTTAAGATAATATTTAAATGATTGTATAACTTGACAACAATCGTATTCAATAAGGAAAATTGATTCAAATTTAGTCCACATGGTAGACGACAATATATATGTTTATAGGGTGGAGTAAAATGTTCATATATGATGGAATATCAAAATGTAGGACTACATCCATATAAACCGCAAGGTCACCTAACGATATATTCGAATTCAACATAACATGGATTCAAAAATTCAAATTCGAGATCCTGGCATTTGTAATCATATAAAAAGGGACATGACTTTCTCTTGGTGGGAATTGATTTGTTTTTTGTTGTTGTTGAGGGAAGTGCAAATCGATTTGGTACTGTACAGGGTAATCTTGTTCTCCCTATTTTTTACATTTTTCTTGTAGTTTTTTCAATGACATTTATAGCAATATAGTAAAAGGGGACATGACTCTCTTGTGTCTTGTATGAGTTGTTTTTTGTACATGTTAAGTTTGTTCTGCCGAACAAGGAATCCGCGCCTTGTTATCTTGAAATTTTCAAGCTCTAGTATCTTTTGTCGCATCAGCTTTGAAACTCCCACCTCTTCAACCCGCGCCGCGCCTTGTTATCCCGAAATTTCGATGTGCGCAAAAACTCCCTCCTCATCCGAAATCGGTCATGTAGCCCAGACACGTGAAATCCCCCTTCTACCCCTCGGCCGGAAATGTTGGCTCAACGTCGTGGTGTCAAAACTGGTGGGGGTACGCTTGTAACTTACCCTACATTTCGGACAAGCGTGTCCTAAGCCATGGCTCCCCCTCCCTTCCCCGTTGCCCCCCCATTCGTACACCGAGACCGCCAAAACCCGCGAAACGCAAGCTCCTCTGTCGGCCTCCTGACCGCCGCCCAGCCGGAGACTCTTCCCCGACGACGTCGTCCACCCCAACAGGTCGCCATCCCACATCCACCGCACCGGATGAGGATCCGTCATTGATCTCGTCGTCCCGCCGGATCAGCCGCCCCGTCCTCCACCTCCAAGGAGCTACCCCGATGTTCACCTCGTCTATCGTGCCACCTCCATCCCCACAGCCTCGTCTTGACCTGCCCCGCCGGAACCCCAGCACCCTCACCAATTCCTGCAATGATTCCGAGGCCAACTCGGCGCCACCAAGGAGTTTCTGCACTCACCGCTACATTTTATCTTTTATTCGATCTCACGGGGCTGCCGGTGCTCTATACCGAGCAGCCATGGCGGGTCACCATCGACGATGCTATCGCCAACCACTCATCCACGATGTCTCTCCCCCATGTCGTTGCTTCCTCGGCAGCGACTTCCACACGGGCACTAGATCCAGCTGCTCAGGCTCTCCCTCATGCTGTTGTTGCTGCTCCGGCTCTCGCTCGTGCTGCAGCTCTGTTCTTGTTGTCGGTCGTGTTGCTGCACTGCTCTTGCTTTCATTCGTGCTGCTACTCTGCTCTGCTATTGTTGTCGGTCGCGCTGCTGCTATGCTCTTGCTCTTGTTCGTGCTGCTGCTCTACTCTTCCTCTCGCTCGCGTTGCTACTGTTGCACGACCTCCGGCAGCTACAGGAGTTGCTGCTTTAGCACTCGCTCATGGTGCTGCTGCATGACTTGCTCTCTGCTAGTTTGTTCCCTGCTTGAGCATCTACTAAATTTAGATCACTACTTCTCTGTTACTAGTGCTCGAACGCCCTAAACATCTGTTGCAATGCTTTGCTACTAGTTCAATTAGTTTCGACAGTAAAATTCAGTTTCGACTGTAAAGTTTAGTTTCTTCAATTAAGTTTAGAGCGAACAGTATTACAACATCCGTTGGAGCGGCCGTGGCACGGCTGATGCATTTTACATCTAGCACTTTTTGGTGATGAATTTTACATCATCTATTGCAGATGATATTAGAGTCCCACTTCAGATTAACGTTGTCTGTCTTGTCCAACTTTAGCCTCTCCGTCGTACACCTCACCAAAGCTGCTCCAATGACGGAACTGACCATCACAGCAGAGCAGTACCCTCGGCGCCATTTCTAGAGGCCTCAGATCTTCTTCCCCGCCTCCGATGGTCACACCAGCATCACCATCCTCCACGTCCAACCCAATGATACTGAGGGAGACAAGGCTATGCCAAAGAGGTTGTACACTCGTTGCATCACTTTGTTACTCTGCATTGATGTCGATCCCTCAGGCATCCTTTGCTATGGAACTACTATGGTACTAGTATTCGTGCATTTGGTTAGAAGGAGTGGAGCAAAGCAAAAGTGGAGGATTTTTTTTCCTTTGGTGTCTCTTTCACGACAAAAAATACACTTCCGTGATGATACGTGTTTGTCACAGTAGGTCACGTTTTCTGTCATGCATGTACATCCATGACAAATCTATGACAGAATCAAGATAGACATACATGTTCTATCGTAGAAGTGTTCAATGACATTACCAAAATTATCATCACGGAAGTGTGCATTTCCATGACAATAAATCGCGCGTCACAGAAGTGCTTTTGTCAAGGGTGACCGACATGTGGCATCCACGATAACAGAACGCCGTTAAGCTATCGGGTCCGGTTTTTGATCCGATAACCCGTTAACAGCCCCGACCAATGGGGATTTTCCACATATGAAATCATCATTGGCTGGAGGAAACACGTGTTGGCTCACCATTGGGACAGATGTCATCCACTCATTGGACACAAAGCGCCTATGATTCGTCGACACGTGGCAGAGCCCAACAGAGGCCCATTCCTGTGAAAAGGCCAGCCCGTTTGACTTGGTCAAAAGGTGACGGGCCGGCCCACGGCAAGCCTGTTAATGGCCTGTTCGCATATAGCCCATTTACAGCCCGCTAACTCAGGGCCCATTTACGGCCTAACCGAATTTGGCCCCGTAGCGTCATCTGGGCCGTCCAATATAATTCCAGCCCATTTTAACTTCCGGCACATGTATGGCCCATGACATCTTTCGGCCCATATGAGGCCCTTATTACTCTCGGCCCATTAAAGGCCCGTGGTAAAACCGGCCCGTAATGAACAGTGTATCACTTTATACCCATTAACGGCCCATGGTGAAACTGGCCCGTAATGAACAGTGTATCATTTTATATCCATTAACGGCCCATTATTTCATTGGGCCGTTTCCAGCCCATGTTATCTTTCGGCCTTCTCGGGGCCCATTTATTCTTGGGCTCATTTCCACATTCGTTTACTTACGGCCCGTTACTGTCATTTTCTGCTTGTGGGCCAAATTCAGCCTGTGGTTACAGTCGGCCCATTTGTGGCCCGTTAATACGTTGGGCCATTTTTATAGCATCATCAAAATACGGCCGATTAATGACGGCCCGTTATGGTCGTCCCATGAACGGACAATTTCAACTCTAGCCCATTTACGACCATTATGTGGTTTGTTATTGGCCCATGTTTGGCCAACCGATCATAAGCCCATAGAAGGCCCATTGATGATACGACCCATAGAAGGCCCATTGTGTCTACGGCCCATATGAGGCCCATTGTTTCTTCGCCACGTAGAAGGCCCATTGTTTCTACGGCCCTTAGAAGGCCCATTGTTTCTACGCCCGTAGGAGGCCCATGTAAACTATAGCCGGTGGGCATCAAAGTTCGCCACCAGTGCAAATATAGGGAACACCCTACACTATACAAAAATAGCTTGCTATTTTCTTCAGCCGGTGGCTGCACATTAGGAACAAATTTTGTATCACACCAAAACAAATTACAACTATAAAACAAAAGGAAGGTAGGCATAAAAGTTAACAGTCTAGCAGATAAATGCACCACCAGAAGTTCAAAAGCTCAGTTCATTTGACCTGACTGTTACGTTTTCATGCTGTATTGTCCGATGGAGCACCATAACCTTCACCTTCAGTTCTCCTAGGCTCCTGAAAAACATAGCAAATCTCTGATAGTCTGGTTTCAAAACCATGCATATCTTGACAACATCGAACAATGTCTCTACTTGTTTCACAAAGGGTCTCTGTTAGGGAATGGACTTGTGTCTGGAGCACACATAGAACATTGTTTTGAGATTGCATATCTTGATCATGAGGCAGTTTGGACGAGATTTCCTTAACAACCAACCCAGTATTATGCAGGAACGTGCTTTTGGCACTGTTAGTGGACAGGTACTGACCTAGTGCAGCAAGTGTTGACATTGCGGTTATAGTTGCCTCGCCACCTTCAGAAGGTGGTGGTTCCACCATTTTTTCCATAGCTCGCTGAAAAGTTGTGGTTTTACATTAGTAGTACCAGAACAGAAGACATTAAGGAGGCATCAAAACCAAACAAAATAGCTTTGGTCTATATACAGAACTTATTCTGGTGAACCCATGTAAAATAATAGTTGTATTTTATTGCAAAGTACATAATAAAACCAGGTTCCAAATATATGACCATGTACCATCGCTAATGTATTGTCTCTTTCTTCACATTGTATTGAGGGCTAAGGATAAAGAGATTAAGTTTATAATATGGTAAGCATAGTATGACATCATTCATATCACAAAACAACTGAGAACAGACAAACAGGCAATTGTAACGTTGTGTGGGCAAGTCCAGCATTGAACTAGATTACCGGTCAAGATCAAAGGAACATCACTCCTCTCTTTTAAACCTTGTAAGGTGCAATGATACGCTAAGACAATTGTGTATAACATTGAAAAGAGTAATAGACATTGGCTGCAAACCATGCAGTTCAAGGCACAAGTCAGAGTAAGTAGTAGTTAAAAGGCATGAGGATTAAGGACTTGCAACAGCGGCTTTGACTGGTGTAGTCATGCCCTTCTTCTTGCTGGTGTGACAGTCCTTGAAGATTTCCACAACATTTGGTTCAGGTACTTTTTGGTCCTTGCGGGCTTTCCTCTGCATTTGGAACAAGTCAATATAGATCTGATAATATGGTACAGCGAAAAGAGTGAAACAGCAGCTAATTACAAGAGCCTTGCAGTGTGCAATATAGCTACGAGATCCTGTCGTCTGTTGGAATTTCACTTTCGTACTGTTGGCCTTGTTCTTTGAACAGTTCACCTACAAGAAGATAGATTTGTGTGGCACATGCGTAAATAGGACTTCAACATGTGATCTGATCACATATATATAATGTACCTGATACTTCGGATCGGACCAGTGTTTAACGAGGCCTCTCCAGTCTTCATTAGATATATTTTCCACTGGAGATGTTTGGGCAAGTTCACTGTCAGCCTTGCCTTCAAAGTGAGTTTTCCTCAAGTTATACCGATACTGTCGCAGAGGAGACCTGAAAGCATGGGTGCAAGCTTGTCTGGTTGCATCATCTTGGCTATCCAACTTGAACCTCATTTGTTGAAAATTATGGGAGTCTCATTATCAGCAACCTAGAAAGTATTGGATAGAGCAAGACGATATTACTAGTTTCCATACATAACCATACTTACAGATAAATGGTCGAGGAAGGTGTTGAACTGGGTTTCGTCTTTGTCATTCCTGTACTGAATCCATGTTTGGAGGATACGTACATGACACCTAACAACAACTGCTGCCTCTGATACTAACTTGGCTGACTCTGTAGCAACATATGGCCTTTTTAAATCTTCCTCAAAATGGATCTCCGTTCTTCCTCCTCTAGATTTAGTTAACCTATCGAGCATTATCCCTAATGTTTGTTTCCTCTTGCGCCTAGGTGCTAGTCCAACAACAAACATAGGAAGTGTTAGTGTACATCAAACTGTGAGACTACATATAAAGAAGCATGCAACTGTAACTTGACTCCAGCAACTACCTTCTTGTTGTTGAAGCTAACAAAGTTCATCTGATCTTGCCAACTCATCTTGTGTCAAGAGTGCTTCGGAAGTAGTGTCAGGTGGAAAGGG
Source organism: Triticum dicoccoides (assembly GCF_002162155.2). Taxonomy (NCBI): domain Eukaryota; kingdom Viridiplantae; phylum Streptophyta; class Magnoliopsida; order Poales; family Poaceae; genus Triticum; species Triticum dicoccoides. Next base: position 116,126,425 of record NC_041384.1, on the reverse strand, counting down.
AGCTTGGGAACATGCTGCTAGCTGAGTTGACGAATGAGTAAATCATGCAGCTGGTGGTACTGTGGAAGGTGTTGCAAGAACTAGGGTTGTCTCTGCTTGTTTGGTGGCAACAATTTGTTTCTGTTTGGCTTGTTCTTCAACTCGTGTAGCATGGGATACCCTATCGGTACAATTTTCCGCTGGACTTTGACCTTCTATTGCACCATCAGTCCCAGCAGAATCTGCAGGATTGTTCCACTTCCCTTTCCCTGCCGTTCTGTCTTGCTTCCTCTTTCTCTGTGCCATGTTAAGTCAAGCCGACAAGAAAAACGAATAACAATTTAGTTCTTTAGAACAAATGTACTTTGATGTAAGAACATGGTGTGATAGACAGATATTGTATGTTCTAGAAACAGGAACACGTGTCTTAGTCACAAGTATAATGTGTAAAGTAAGAAGATGCAATTCAACAAAATTAGAAGCAATACAAGCTAGACATCATACATAACATGCAACCACATATAATAGTGCCAAGTTAGAGGGAGCACCTGTGATGGTGCTCTAGGGGAGACGTGCTCATCACCAACACAGCTACATTGAGTGTCTATGCATGTGTTGTCTTGGAAATCATCTTGGGGGGATGGAGGAGTAGAATCTGTAGAGGCCCTCCATTTGGAAGGAGCACCTTCATCCACTTCCTTGTTAACTTCCTTCTGATTTATTGATTTTGAATTGTCAAGTAAAACTGACAAGAAAAAGCAGTAAAATTCACTCTTCAGAACTCATTCATGCATGATACTAACAATCACTACTTTGATGTAAGGCAAACACCTGATTCCAGGATGGAATAAGACAAAAAACAGGACGGCATGGCATATTCACAACTGTTTGTGTAAACTAAGCAGAAACCATTTCAACAAATAAGAAGCAATGCAAGCTAGACACTACATGAAAGATGCAACCAATATGACTCTGCCAAGTTAAAAGTGTCCCATCCTAAATGGCATTTCAACAAATTAGAAGCAGCGCATGCTATAAATCATATCAAAGATGCAACTAATATCGCACTGCATGTACTGAAGGTGTCTCGTCATATTGATTTATGTGGGATACAAAAAAACAATAGTTTCATGTGAGGACATGCTTAATAGACAGATGTACTATGTACTAAATACAGGAAGGCATGTCACATTAACATGTATAATGTATAAGCTAAGCAGAATAGCACATGCAGTTTAACCAGATTGGAAGAATTATAATCTAGACACCATATGCAACATGCAACCACATATCACGCTGCCAAGTTAGAGCAAGCACCTGCGATGCTAGTGTAGGGGAAATGCGGTAATCAACTACAGAGCTACGCTCACTATCTTCATCTAGCCTTGATGTTTCTTGAGAATCATGTCGGGAGGCTAACGCTGCATTCTTTAAATGAGGAGTATTCCGCTTGCCTGACTGCCTCATCATAAGTGATTGATGAGGGATACCCAAGAACATTAGTTTGATGTAAGAACATGGTTAATACACAGATGTACTAGTATGTACGAAAAACAGAAAGGCATGTCATATTCAAAGGTATAATGTGTAAGCTAAGCAGACGCAGTTTAACCAAATTGGAAGCAATACAAGCTAGACATTCAGCTGGAGTGGTGAGCACGATCATCTAGGACCTGAGAGCCTGGTGGGAGGCGGGCTGCTTCGCCACCATCGTGGATTTTTAGTTGGCTTCCAGGTGATGCCTCTCTTTGCTGGCCTTGTCACTGGCTCGCCCAGTGCCCTGACTAGATATTTGTCTTCTGGTGCTCCCGTGATGGTGGTTCATGTAGAAAATATCTTTCCTTATCTTAATAAAGACCTACTTCGGCCTTTCGAATACAAGCTAGACACCATATGGAACATGCAACCACATATGACACTGTGAAGTTAAAGCAAGCACCTTGGATGGTGGTTCATGGCGAGTGAGATCATCAACTCCAGAGCTACGTTCCCCATCTCCATCTGCCGACACTACAGCCTTTATAGTCTTGAAACGTTTCTGGCTTAGCCGCGTACCACGCTGGAGCGACTTCTCTCTTATCTTTTCTGCTTCTGTCAAGGCAAGGACTGAAATACCCTTGCATAAAAACACAATAGTGAGAGTATGGGTGAAATGTGTGCAGAACTAGTGCACTGTAAAAGTAGCAGATAGTAGGAGGCTGAAAAATAAATGATAGGAGACATATGATAGCTCTACAACATTGCATGGCAAAAAAATTAGATTATACTCCGTATGATTTTCTAATATATGAGCACAGGAAATGTAGGTAGTCCCCTAGCACACCATCACATGTGGTCATGTCAAGATAACAGTCGACTGAAAATAAATAGGTCAGTCGATTTTTTTAATGAACTGTCTGATCTATAAGGAACGGGCGGATGGTCTTCGTATACCTCCCGCCAGTCACTATTGACAATATTTCTCGAACCGCCAGCGACCACCGGCCCAGACCCCTGCCTCCGCCGCCCGGCCCTCCCCTCGACCTCACACCACCGCCGTGCTTGGCAACGCCCCCAGGCCATCCCTTTAATCCTGTCCGACACCCAGATCGGGCGCCAGTAGCTCTAGGCCCCACATGCCCCTAAGATAAACACCGAGGCGCTGCTTCCCCGGCGTAATAGGCGGACTAGCACCTGTTACGCCGGGGAATGCTTCCATTATTTGGGAATCAACTGACCAGGAATTGAAATTCAGGGGGGCGACGGACCTCTAGCTAAGGTGAAATAGTATATGAGGAGAAACCTTGTGCATCGCGAGTTACTAGGAACATCTAGTATCAAGAAGAAGCGGTCAACTAGTGTCTTCTGTGGGATGAATACCGTGCAAGCAGACACGTAAGATTTGCATGAATAAGGGAAGAGGAGTACCATTTCCGGTTGCCAGTGTTGGGTCCTACATATGTCACGGCGATCTTCTTCTTTTTGTCGGGGAACACGATGTTGTGGAGGAGGGTGTAGCCTTGGACGAACCCATGGCAAAATTGTTGACTGTGTGGCCATGGCCATATGTCGGTGGAGGGGAAGCAGATCCGAGGTGGCGAAGTACGACGTAGTAAGAACAGCTCCGGTGCGGTGGACGGTGGAGAAGTTGGAGCTGCAGCAGAGAGGCACAGGTCGGCCTGGTAGAACTGGCTCGGGTACGGACGGCTCGGCCTCGGATTCAACTACTAGTCGTGGAGGGAGTTGCAGTTGAGGTTGCGGTGGACGACGACGTCAGGTTATCGGCTCCGGCGTGATGGAGGAGGGCGACGGTTGATGGGTGGAATGGGGTGGCGGACGGAGGACACCGGGGTTTCGTGGCTGGTGGAGAGGTAGTTTTTGCGCCCACGGAGTACGAATGGGTTATCGGACGGGTGGGCGGGGGGAGGCGGGGAGAACCATTTTTCGGTCTGTGACGCGCTTGTTTTTGGCTTTTTTGAATAGAAGATGGGACGCACTTGTTTGAAATTTGAGGAAAGTACAAACTTTGTCCCCCTCTTAAAATTTGGACCTACTGCGGGTCGAGGGTAGGATGATAATCCCAAGCATCCCAAATAGTGGGCGGGAGCAATTTCAGCCACGCACGTGTGTGCTTAGGCGGCCATTGTGTATGAATGTTTTTCAGAGGCGGTTGCGTGGTGTCTAGATTAATCTACAAACCTACCGCGGTTTAGACCTTGGGACGTCGGGCCGGTAGATTTCACGGGTCGGAGTTATTAGAAAAGTAATTTCCTTGTACTACCAAACATTGGTCTCACGCGGTTTCGGGCGAGTAGAGGCTCTTTTGGCGCTTCGTTCGAAATTTTGAAACACAAGCATTCACGTTTAGAGTACTCGTGTGTAACATCCCAAATTTTCAATTTGGAATGTTATACATTAGATCATCATGCATATCATATTTTATTTTGCATTTTGGTTGATCCTAGAAATTCTACGCAACTCAATGACCCACGGAGAGAGTTGGGGATTTCGTTATTTTCATATTTGAGTTTTCTCAAATTTTGAGAATAGGATCATTTGATTTTATTTATTTTATCATCAATTATTTCTATTACAAAAATATGAGAGAAGGAATAAAATGACTTTCCCAAAATAGAGAAATATTGAGGATCAAATAATAAAATCAAATAAGATTTTATTTCGGAGTTTTCGGTGTTTTATTTGAATTTAGGAAAAAAATGTGTTTTTCAAAATTGCATTTAGGTCCCAAATAAATGTTCACCTTGTGCGGCTTGATTTTAGAAGCCCGTGAAAATTTATTTTAGAATTTTTGGAGTCCGTTTTGTATATCTTTTTATTTTTCTTCCGAGCGGAATAAAAAAAATTATGCGAACCGACTTAACGGGCCGTGTCCGTCGCGCCTCGTTTTCCGTGCCGAAAAAGAGAGAGAAAAAAAATCGGCGTTCGTCGTTTTTCTTTTTCTCGGATTAAATCCGCGATTTTTTCTGATTGCGATTCCTGATCCGATTTTCGTTTTAGTATAACTTTTCGCTCGTTTATCGGAATCAGGCGATTCAAGCGCCTAGAGATTCGTCTCGAAACCCTCTATCCGTTTAACCAACTTAAACAAGATTTTGCTACTGTAAAATTTGCCCTAGATCCAGATTAGTAGAACGAAGTTGTTTTCTTTCGCCGTTTGATTTTCGTTGCTTCGTTCGATTTGATTCTTTTTGCCAACCGGAGTTCTTAAGTTGAACCTTCCGGTTAGATCTCTTACTTGAGTTTTACTTGTGCATTAGATCAGTACTTATTGTATGCTTTTTTGTTTGTCTGCAATAGAATACCCGGAGTGCGCCGCCTGTTACTTCGAATTGTTAGGTTTCGCGGATCATCAGCAAGGCAAGTAACACTTTGATCATACCTTTTCTACTACCCAGTTTTATTGCATTAGATCAATCCTCACACATTACATGATTAGGATGTAATTAAATTGTGGGATGGGATGTAGATGAGGCAGTACCTATTACCTGTTATTATCAAACCTTTGGGAGTTACTTCTACATTTGCTTATTATGCCATGCTATGCCAGTAGACGTGGATTGGGTGAGTGATATCCATGACAGATGTGAGATTGTTAATTAATGGTTTATCTAAGGTGGCAACTTAAACACACATCTGGGTGGATTGAGGCACCTGGGTATTCCAGGACTTGCCTGTTTTCTTTTGGACCACCACCCAGGCTCAAAGGGATCATGAGACTATTCATACTAGAAACTTCCGTGTGCAGCCACAAGCTATTATGGGCTTTAGCATAGTTGACTAAGTTGTGCGAACTCTTACAGTGTTAGACTAGCAAATGTAGGGGATGTAGGTGGTACGGTCTACCCGATCGTAAGGTGCTAGCGCTTTCGAAAGACTATGTCTCGGTCATCCGTCTTCTCAAACACCATGTAGTGCGAGAAACCAAACGGAGGCGATCGAGTCTTGTGGGGAAAAGTGTGCAAACCTCTACAGAGTGTAATAAAATGATCATGGTTAGCCGTGTCCCCAGTTATGGACATCTTGAGTATCTAGTACCTGGATTATCATGTGAATCTCAACATGTTACTCTAAATTAATTTTGTTGGGTTATGTTTAATGATGATGCTTAATTGGGAGTGAGAATGATGTCAACCATTCTCAATGTTTAACAACCACCATGATAGTTAAATAAATCTATTCCTTTGCAGTAGGGAAAATTGGCTTTACGCAAAACTGTAACCATAGAGCTTTCCACCAGCCAAATATGCATATAGTATAGCTGTTTCATTCCATTACTCTCTATGTGTTACCTTGCCGGCATATTCCATGTGCTGACCCGTTTCGGGCTGCAATGTTAATGTTCCAGACTTTTCAGACGACGATTAAGGAGTTTTTAGGTCGTGGTTCTATACTCATTGATGCAGTTGGAGTTGATGGACTCACTTATCTTCCAAGCCTTCCGCTGTTATCGTTATTAGATGGCCTTAAGCCATATTTATTGTAATAAGTTCTCTTTTGAGACACTCGATGTAATAACTGTGTGATTGCTACTCTGCTATAAATCCTCCGAGTACTGTGTGGTGTCAGCATTACTGATCCAGGGATGACACTGGAGCACAGAGATCAGACTATTTGAGGTCTGGTCGCTACAGAGATGGTATCAGAGCACACGCTGACTGTAGGACACGACCACTAAGTTAGAGACCTAGAACACTATTCACTCTCTTCTCTTCTGACTTCTCATCTTTTCTACTCTTTAGGATGGCGGATGCAAGGAACAAGTTCACACAACCGGATGAAGATACACCCTTTGGACGACACTTGAAGGAAGTCACTAGATACCTGAACATAGGAGTACCAAGCTTCACGGGAACCTACAACACCATTACCTGAAGAAGAGCGCTGGATGATTCAAGTTCAAGTTCCAGGAAGGATGTTCATGCCAGTCACTAAGCCCATAGAGTTTTCTTTTGATGCACCAACTTGGAGTCTAGGAAAGAGCATGGCAGCTCACATCGCCATGGGACGCATTGGAGAAGTCTACCGCAAGGATCTCAAGGATACTATCTACCAGATTTTTGGGCGCCGAGATGAACACTGGGAGATGATCAGCACTAGGAAGGATAGGTCAATCACAGCTTTTATCCAGGAGTTAAATCAGCACATTCGACGACAGGAGAACCAGATGTGCGTTGGCATGATAGATCTGAAGAACGCTAAGACTAGAATCAAGGAACTGGAGGAAGAACTCAAGGCTACACGTGAAGATGATGAAGAAGAAATTGAAGTATTGGTGGAGAAGAATGACGACCTGATCAAGAAGATTGGAATATTTATGGGAGGCCCTACGCCAGTAGATGAAGACGAAGAACCCACGGAGATTATCCCGGAAGACTACATCATCATCGACGGCACCTACTCAGAAGAAGATAGAAGCGATGATGACTATGTTGATGAAGCTGGAGCAGATGTTATGGAGTCAACGACCGTAGAATATTTCTAGTAGACCACCTCATCAGTAGTAGAAGTCCACCATGTAAATATAGTAGTCCGAGCACTTTTGCGATAGATAGATCGATTGTATGCCCTTGTTTGATTGATTGCAGTGAATTGTTTGCTTTTGCCTCATGTGCATATGGGTAGTGTTTTCTCTTTAGACCCCCTCTATTCTTATATCTCATCTTTTCTAAACCCTCAGATGCCTCCGAGACGTGACCCCGGATTTGCCTTTCCACCGGAGCTCACCCAGTTGATCCAGCAGCAAAACACATTGATGCAATTGCTAGTCCAGAATCAGAATCAGGGGAACAACAACAACAACCCACCACCACCACCTTTGACCACTTAGCGCGCTTTCTTAGGCTAAATCCGCCGGTGTTTTCCAATAGCACCGAGCCGATAGTAGCAGATGATTGGCTCCGCAAGACAGCTAGGGAGTTGACCACAGCAGGATGCACATATGCGGAGAAGGTGAAGTTTGCCACACATCAGTTAGAAGGACCCGCAGCATCATGGTGGGAGAATTTCACCGCCACTTTCCTAGTAGACACTGTCACATGGGACCAGTTTCAACAGGCTTTTCGTACTGCACACGTTTCAGCAGGAGCTATGGCCATGAAGAAGCGCGAGTTTCGCAACTTGCACCAAGGAGGAAGGACAGTTGGCCAGTATGTGGAGGAATTTAGTAAGTTAGCACGTTATTCCCCCGATGACGTCGCTACAGATGTAGCTAAGCAGGAGAAGTTTCTGAAGGACTGAATGATGAGCTGAGCATGCAGTTGATGGTAGCAACCTTCAACAACTACCAGGAGTTGGTAGATCGTGCTCTTATGATTGAAGGGAAGCAGCAGCAGATTGAGAACCGCAAGAGGAAGTATGGGCAAGGGAAGTACAATTCAGGAGCTCAGCAGAAGCCACGTTTTACCCCTAGACTAGGAGGACATTTTCAGCATACCCATGGAGGAGGTAGCTCGCACAATCACAATGGCACCAAGAATGGTAATGGCAATGGAGGAAGCAACGGCCAGAATCGCACCAACCCATCAACCCCAGCCAAGAAGGACTTGAGCCATGTCACTTGCTTTAAGTGTTCGAAGACCGAACATTATGCCAATGAATGTCCTGAAGGCCAAAATGGCAATGGAAGTTCTGGGAAGAAGCCGAACCCTTTCAACAGGGGACAAGTGAACCACGTTAGCGTGGAGGAGGTTGAAGCTCAGCCCGATGCAGTAATAGGTAAGTTTTTGGTTAAGTCATTTACTGCACTCGTTCTTTTTGATACTGGCGCATCGCATTCATACATCTCAAGGGGATTTGTGGATAAGTATAACCTACCAACCCAAGCCCTTAGGTCACCCATGTTAGTATCCTCGCCCGGAGCAGAGTATGTGGCTAGTCTATGGTGTGATCGGTTACCATTAAGGATTGCTAACTATATTTTTCCCTCATACCTAATAGTATTGGAATCCCAAGGATTGGATGTGATATTAGGCATGGATTGGTTATCAAAGTATGAAGGGAATATTGAATGTGCTAGTAAGACAATTTTGCTTACCACACCAGAAGGGAGAAGGATCAAGTATGTATCCCGACATGTGCCAAAGAGGACTCAAGAAAATTGCCTAATAGGAGTTGTGCAAGAGGAAGTACCAGTGGTAAGGGATTTTCCTGATGTATTTCCAGAGGAGTTACCAGGCATGCCACCGGATAGAGACATTGAGTTTTTGAGTGAGCTATTGCCAGGCACAGGACCAATATCAAAGAGACCATATAGGATGCCAGCAAAGGATTTGGTGGAAGTTAAGAAGCAGATTAAGGAGTTACTGGATAAAGGATGTATTCGCCCAAGTTCTTCGCCTTGGGGATCGCCAGTACTACTAGTGGAGAAGAAAGATGGATCGTTAAGGATGGTTGTTGATTATCGAGGATTGAATGAAGTAAGATCAAGAACAAGTACCCACTACCTATGATCAACGATCTGTTTGATCGATTGCAAGGAGCTAAGGTATTTTCCAAGATCGATCTGCGATCAGGATACCACCAGTTGAAGATTTGAGAACAGGATATTCCGAAGACAGCTTTTACTACCAGGTATGGGCTGTATGAGTATACCGTTATGTCATTTGGTCTGACTAACGCACCTGCCTATTTTATGAACATGATGAACAAAGTGTTTATGGAGTTTTGGGTATGTTCGTTGTAGTGTTCATTGATGATATCCTGGTTTATTCGAAGAATGAAGAGGAACATAAGGAGCATTTTCATATGGTACTTGGAAAGCTCAGAGAACATCAATTATATGCCAAGTTCAGCAAATGTGAGTTTTGGTTGAAGGAAGTAGGATTCCTCAGACACGTTATATCTGGAGAAGGTATAGCAGTAGATCCCGCTAAAGTTGAAACTGTGACCAAGTGGTAAGCCCCAACAACAGTTGGAGAGATCCAGAGTTTTCTTGGACTCAAAGGATACTACCGGAGATTTATTGAGAATTTCACAAAGATTGTGAAGCCTATGACTGAGTTGTTGAAGAAGGATACCAAGTTCATATGGACAGAGTAATGTGAGGCTATTTTCCAGGAGTTGAAGAAACGCTTAGTTACCTCACCAGTGTTGATTTTGCCAAACCAAACCAAGGATTATGAGGTGTATTGCGACGCTTCACGTCGAGGACTTGGAGCAGTGCTTATGAAGGAAAGGAGAGTTGTTTCATATGCCTCAAGACAACAGAAACCTCATGAGTTGAATTATGCCACGCATGATTTGGAGTTAGCAGCCGTAGTGCATGCATTGAAGACATGGAGACATTTTCTCATTGGAAATCATTGTGAGGTGTACACGGATCATAAGAGTTTGAAGTACATTTTCACCCAGAAGGAGTTAAATCTCAGACAAAGGAGATGGTTGGAGCTTATCAAGGATTATGATATGAAATTGCATTATCATCCTGGAAAGGCTAATGTAGTAGCAGACGCATTAAGCCGCAAGAGCCATGTCAATACGTTAATGACGGGAGAAATACCAAGGGAGTTAGCAGAAAATCTTTGTGAACTATGTTTGGAAATAGTTCCGAGAGGCTATGTAGCAGCGTTGGAGATTCAGTCAACTTTGATGGATAGAACCAGAGAAGCTCAGAAAGCTGACAAAGAGATTGCCGCTATAAAGGAGAAACTAAGCAAAGGAAAAGCTAAAGGATTTCGTGAGGATGAGCACGACACCCTATGGTTTGAAGACCGTGTTTACGTGCCCAATGATCCGGAGATTAGGAAGTTGATACTGCAAGAGGCACACGACTCACCATATTCGATTCACCCAGGAAACACCAAGATGTATTTGGATTTGAAGGATATTTTCTGGTGGACCGGAATGAAGAAAGATATTGCGGAGTATGTAGCAGTCTGTCATGTATGTCAGAGAGTAAAGGAAGAGCATAAGAAGCCAGCAGGATTGTTACAACCATTGCCCATACCCGAATGGAAGTGGGATAAGTTAGGCATGGATTTTATCATGGGATTGCCTAGGACTTGTTCAGGCAATGACTCGATTTGGGTTGTAGTCGATCGATTGACGAAAGTAGCTCATTTCATCCCAGTAAAGACCACTTATACCAGTGCTAAGTTGGCAAAGATATACATGACCAGGATTGTATGTCTGCATGGAGTTCCAAGGAGTATCGTATCATATAGAGGAATCCAGTTTACCTCAAAGTTCTGGAAGCAGTTGCAGGAAACTTTGGGTACCAGGCTAGAATTCAGTATAGCTTTTCATCCACAAACAGATGGACAAACCGAGAGAGTCAATCAGATTTTGGAGGATATGCAGAGATCTTGTGCCCTAGATTATGGATCTAGTTGGGACGATAATTTGCCATATGCAGAGTTCTCTTACAACAACAGTTATCAAACCAGTTTAAAGATGGCCCCTTTCGAAGCTTTGTATGGAAGGAGGTGCAGGACACCGTTGTCATGGGACGAAGTTGGAGACTGCCGGTTGTTTGGACCTGACTTGATTAAAGAGTCTGAACAGAAGCTGAAGTTGATTTGAGATAGGCTCAAGGTAGCCTAGTCCAGACAGAAAAGTTATGCAGATTCTAAACGTAAGGAGACAGTTTACGAAGTTGGAGATAGAGCTTATCTTCGAGTATCACCACATTGGGGAACAAAGCGTTTTGGAGTTAAAGGGAAGTTAGCGCCATGATTTGTAGGACCATATCAAGTTTTGGAGCGTATGGGAGAAGTAGCCTACAAGTTGGAATTGCCCGAAGGATTGTCAGGAGTACATGATGTGTTCCATGTTTCTCAGTTAAAGAAATGTCACACGGAGATGGCTGACATACCGTTGAGAGATACAGTGCCATTGGAAACAATTCAGTTGGATAACGATTTGACCTACGAGGAGAAACCAATTAAGATCCTCGAGTTTGCCAGCCGAGTTACTCGCAGCAAGATTATTAAGTTTTGCAAAGTTCAGTGGAGCCACCACACGGAGGATGAAGCCATCTGGGAGCGAGAGGAAGATTTGCTCAAAGGCCACCCTCAACTATTTTCTAGCCAACCCGAATCTCGAGGGCGAGATTAATCTTAAGGGGGGTAGGTTTGTAACATCCCAAATTTTCAATTTGGAATGTTATACATTAGATCATCATGCATATCATATTTTATTTTGCATTTTGTTGATCCTAGAAATTCTACGCAACTCAATGACCCACGGAGAGAGTTGGGGATTTCGTTATTTTCATATTTGAGTTTTCTCAAATTTTGAGAATAGGATCATTTGATTTTATTATTTTATCATCAATTATCTATTACAAAAATATGAGAGAGGGAATAAAATGACTTTCCCAAAATACAGAAATATTGAGGATCAAATAATAAAATCAAATAAAATTTTATTTCGGAGTTTTCGGTGTTTTATTCGAATTTAGGAAAAAATGCGTTTTTCAAAGTTGCATTTAGGTCCCAAATAAATGTTCACCTTGTGCGGCTTGATTTTAGAAGCCCGTGAAAATTTATTTCGGAATTTTTGGAGTCCATTTAGTATTTCTTTTTATTTGTCTTCCGAGCGAAATAAAAAAAAATTATGCGAACCGACTTAACGGGCTGTGTCCGACCTGGACACCGACCCAAGAGTCCTTTATAAGCCGAGGCCCGGCCGCGGGGGGAGAAACCCTAGCCATCCCCAACCCTATTCGCGCCCCGCCCTAGCCGCTGGATCCCGCCGCCAAGGTTCGTCGCGCCTCGTTTTCCATGCCAAAAAAAAGAGAGAGAGAGAAAAAAATTCGGTGTTCGTCATTTTTCTTTTTCTCGTATTAAATCCGCGATTTTTTCTGATCGCGATTCCTGATCCGATTTTCGTTTTAGTATAACTTTTCGCTCGTTTATCGGAATCAGGCGATTAAAGCGCCTGGAGATTCGTCTCGAAACCCTCTATCCGTTTAACCAACTTAAACAAGATTTTGCTAAGATAAAATTTTCCCTAGATCCAGATTAGTAGAACGAAGTTGTTTTCTTTCGCCGTTTGATTTTCGTTGCTTCGTTCGATTTGATTCTTTTTGCCAACCGGAGTTCTTAAGTTGAACCTTCTGGTTAGATCTCTTACTTGAGTTTTACCTGTGCATTAGATGAGTACTTATTGTATGCTTTTTTGTTTGTCTACAATAGAATACCCGGAGTGCGCCGCCTGTTACTTCGAATTGTTAGGTTTCGCGGATCATCAGCAAGGCAAGTAACACTTTGATCATACCTTTTCTACTACCCAGTTTTATTGCATTAGATCAATCCTCACACATTACATGATTAGGATGTAATTAAATTGTGGGATGGGAAGTAGATGAGGCAGTACCTATTACCTATTATTATCAAACCTTTTGGAGTTACTTCTACGTTTGCTTATTATGCCATGCTATGCCAGTAGACGTGGATTGGGTGAGTGATATCCATGACAGATGTGAGATTGTTAATTAATGGTTTATCTAAGGTGGCAACTTAAACACACATCTGGGTGGATTGAGGCACCTGGGTATTCCAAGACTCGCCTGTTTTCTTTTGGACCGCCACCCAGGCTCAAAGGATCATGAGACTATTCATACGAGAAACTTCCGTGTGCAGCCACAAGCTATTATGGGCTCTAGCATAGTTGACTAAGTTGTGCGAACTCTTACAGTGGTAGACTAGCAGATGTAGGGGATGTAGGTGGTACGGTCTACCCGATCGTAAGGTGCTAGCGCTTCTGAAAGACTATGTCTCGGTCATCCGTCTTCTCAAACACCATGTAGTGCGAGAAACCAAACGGAGGCGATCGATTCTTGTGGGGAAAAGTGCGCAAACCTCTGCAAAGTGTAATAAACTAATCATGGCTAGCCGTGTCCCCGATTATGGACATCTTGAGTATCTAGTACCTGGATTATCATGTGAATCTCAACATGTTACTCTAAATTAATTTTGTTGGGTTATGTTTAATGATGCTGCTTAATTGGGATTGAGAATGCTGTCAACCATTCTCAATGTTTAACAACCACCATGATAGTTAAATAAATCTATTCCTTTGCAGTAGGGAAAAATTGGCTTTACACAAAACTGTAACCATAGAGCTTTCCACTAGCCAAATATGCATATAGTATAGCTGTTTCATTCCATTACTCTCTATGTGTTACCTTGCCAGCATATTCCATGTGCTGACCCGTTTCGGGCTGCAACGTTCATGTTGCAGACTTTTCAGACGATGATTAAGGAGTTTTTAGGTCGTGGTTCTATACTCAGTGATGCCGTTGGAGTTGATCGACTCACTTATCTTCCAAGCCTTCCGCTATTATCATTATTAGATGGCCTTAAGCCATATTTATTGTAATAAGTTCTCTTTTGAGACACTCGATGTAATAAGTGTGTGATTGCTACTCTGCTATAAATCCTCCGAGTACTGTGTGGTGTCAGCATTACTGATCCAAGGATGACACCGGAGCACAGAGATCAGACTGTTTGAGGTCTGGTCGCTACATCTTGAACTTTGAGGATTGATCTAAATAGACAACGCTAAATTTGACTTTGTATGTTTGAAAACCTCATTAAATTATCCACTTCTTTTTGAAATTTTGACACTTGAAAATCCTATAACTACGATTATTTTGGAATGGAGGAGCTAAATTAGAATCTATTTTGTACATGACTACATATGCTATTATGTAGAAAATCAGAGCAAAGATTGGTGCCCCCATAATTTAGGTATGATTTACAAATGCCATGATATCAAATTCAAATAATTGAATGGACTTCATGTTGAATTAGATTTTTAAAAACCACCTTAAGTTGAATTCAAATGTATGCTAGTTCATAGGTAGCTATTTATAATATTCTTTGTGTAACTTTCGTGTGTATAATGTGCTTTACGCAGACAACATGAACTATACTCACGTTTATATTCGATTTCTAAAGCGATGCATTGTCTGGAGTTCAAAATACTAAGTATGTGGATCAATTGTGTCGAATAATAACATAGACATGCTCAAATTCGATAGAATCTAGATGTCTGATGGATCAATGACCGTTCCTTACGCGAATTGCAAATATCATGATCCCATCCTAATATTTGGATACAATTTATATCTTTAGTCAATGGGTATGACTGTCTTGTACGTGTAGTTTCAGTCTCCATCGGTGGTCTCTCACACATGCTCACACACTCTCTCCCGAGGTGTCTTTCTCCCACACATGCTCTTGATATAACCCTCCCTCCCTCTCGTAACCATTTACAACTGTTTTCACTAACCTTTATCACAAGCACTCTTCCTCTTGCAAGCATACACACGCACAATCACTATCGACCCTTTTTATATACATAGACCTGCCTACGTGTATCCTGTATGTAGATTATCTTTAGGCATGTCTCTCATGCATTGTCTCACACCTCTTTTCCTAATCGACGAGTATGATTCTAGCAGAGCATTCTGTAGGATGCCCCTTAAAGTTTGGTTGGATGAATAGTAATATCAGAGATAAAGGGGTTACCTTAGTCCGAGAACCTAGGGTTACAAATCCTAGCCGGCTTTGTCAGTGGAAATAGAGTCCTTCACAATTGTGCTATCTTTGTCTTATACGACTAGTCATCCATGGGTCTCCCTAAATGTGTCACGGGCCGACCGATGTGGCGCGGGACGGAACCGAACGAAGGGCCTCACCTCGACCCACCGGACCTCGCGTAGTGACACACCCTCTGCCCCCATGTCTCGTTATGTTCTCATACCCACACATACCAACACAGACACAACACACACAAAATACATTCTCCTGGTGCCTCTATCCACTCCCCCCTTGCATATACACACTCAAGGGAATCTCTCGCCGTGACGTCATATTCGTCTCTCTCTCTAGACCACTTTCATTTCTCGTGCTATCTCTCCCACGCCCCCCCTGTCGGCCCCTCCATCCATGCCTCTCTCAAATACGTAATACACACACACACACCTCTCTAGGCCCTGCCAAATGCATTAACTGCACATTACCACATGTTACATCAAGTACCCCATTGATCAAAAAAGTCCTCTCTTCACATTTATTTCTCGTACAACATTCCTTTTGAATAAAGTGTGGCCAAAAAAATATTTTAGAATTTCTACATATATACAACATTACAAACTTATATGGAGGAGTGTGAACGCTTGCATTGCATGGTGCCCACAATGATATTTATTACACACTGTGAATTTGTATATTTTTATACTATATAAAGTTAGTCATAATAAAGAGAAACGAAGAGCATCTCTCTCTCCATCGCATACCCCCCTCTACACCCCTTTCAGGTACGCACACAAACTATCGCCAGGTCCTCTAAAAGTAAGCCCCAGCACATTCACGCATGTTACATCTTTATCTTGTGATATATACAATGACGATCATTGTATTTGAAGTGAAAGCACGATACATACATTGGACTTCAGAATCCACTCATTACGGTCACCATTTACGTTTTGTGGTTATTATACAGTCACAGGCTCACCGTACAACTCTGTATTGGCTCAAGACATGACTAGTTGACCAGTTAAACGCTCCACGTGGCACCTCTAGTGGTGGATCACATTATCTCACTACCATCGGGCCCACCTATCTGCTTGTATCTACTCTACATCTACACTCTTATAAAATACTAGCAAGATGCCCATGCATTTCACGGAACATCAAGATGCATTTGTATGAGTAGTTTATCTTGTGGGAGAAAAGGATGAACAAGGGAAGTCCTTATTTGCAAGTGTGGAGAGGGGTGTGGGTATCTTTTTGCAAAATTGCCATAGTTTCCTTCCTATCCGCCTGATATAGATCGGACGGCCTATATTGCAGGATGGCAGGCACACGATCATCACCGACTATGCTTTTTATAATAGTAGGGATAAAATATACTCTTATAAAAATTAGAGTTGGTGATGATGGTGTTCCTGCCTTCCTGCAATATAGGCCGTCCGATTTATATCCGATGGATAGGAAAGAAACTATGACAATTTTGCCTAAGATGTACCCACACACCTCTCCACATTTGCAAATAAGGCCTTCCCCCGTACATCCTTTTCTCTCACAAGATAAACTAGTCATAAAAATGCATCTTGATGTCACGTGCAACGCACGGGCATCTTGCTAGTAAGAATGAAAGCAAACGACAAAAAATATTGGACGGTGGTTCGAAGTCATGGTGCTGGCGTAGTAATGAGCAATGAGGCGTCAAATGACAAAGATGCACCTTTCCCGCAGTTAAGTTGGAGGGACAAAGTAATAATGCTAAAAAAAGAAGTTGGAGGGATGAAGCAACCATCAGTTCACTCGTTGTTGAATCCGCTTCTCCCTCATCTTCTTCAAGTTAACCACGTGTTGCTTCTGCCGTTGTTCTGCGTCATGTGGGAAGTGGATCATCTTGGTAAAGCACTAACACATGGGACCGCATGCTAGCAAACCACCAGGACAACATCCTCTAAAAATAAGAAACCTCCCCCGCCATCCGCGCGGCAAAATCACCTCCTTTTTACTAATCTTGATTCTATAATTTTTTAGATCATTATAACTGAGATTTGTATAGATAGCACACTGGAGCAAAACCAAGTGGTACGGTTAAGGGCATCCACAATTTGTAGCCCAATGTGAAAATAGCTTTTGGCATCGTGGGAACCATTGTGGACGGTGTTGCCAAAGCCAAGAGGATGGAACCGCAACTCCCTGATTGATTGATTGAAGGAATAGAAAAATGCAACGTCTCTCCTCTTTCTCGCATGCTTGGACGCATGTACACTATAGAGGACAGAGTCTACTCCCCTGCCCCTTCTATCACAAATCACAAAGCAGTGAGGCGTCAAAACACAAAGCATGGACGAAGCAACCATCATTTCACTCTTCGCTGACTCCGCTTCTCCATCGTCTTCTTCGAGAAACCATCTCACCGCGCTAAGCTGGACGGACGACGCTATTGTGTATGAGTAGTACTAGTACATTTACACGTACCTTGGTTCAACGGACTTCCTGGATGCAAATAAGGCGGTTGTCTCGACTTGCAGGCAGCACTTGCGAACGACTTATCGTGGTCTCCCACAATGGTGTTCTCCGTCGAACACACTTCGCCAAACCACAACGTTTGAGATATCGTCGATGTCACCGCAGTGGGGAAGGAAGTCAAATATAGTTACTACCTCCATTTTTTTGTACACAAGGCCAGCATATCAAAATTACAATTTGCAAAAGGCCACTAACACTAATCGAGGCAAAATTGATGGGGTTTGCCTTGTACTAGCAACCAAGGACATTAATATCCCCTGCGTGCATGCGGAAGTGAGAAGGTTGGTTTGCATGGCGCTGCATTAATCAAGCGATGAGGAGTGAGATGGTTAGCTCTTTCGTGAACCGCTTGAGACCATTACTTGATGATATAGTCTATCCAGAGCAGAGTGCCTTTATTCCAGGGCGTATGATCACAGATAATGCGCTACTGGCCTTCGAGTGTATTCATCATATTAAGAAAGAGAAGGATCCAACAAAGAGTTTTTGTGCTTATAAGCTTGACCTTTCGAAGGCATATGATAGGGTGGATTGGAAGTTCCTAAAGCAGGTGATGCAAAAGCTGGGTTTCGCTGAACGATGGGTAGACTGGATAATGTCTTGTGTCACATCAGTGAGGTATTCTGTCGTACTCAATGGGACCCTCTTGTATTCATTTGCACCGACGCTTTCCTTCGGCAAGGCGATCCTATATCAACGTTCTTATTTGTTTTTGTGGTGGACGGACTCTCGGCCATTATGAAGCATTATGTTTCTTCTGGTGAGTTATCTCCGATTAAGGTATACAGATGAGCCCCGGGCATATCACACCTTTTGTTTGCGGATGATACTATGTTGTTTTTTGAGGCAAACCGAGCACATGCTGAAAAAGTTAGATTGGCCCTCGATCAATATGCAAGTGCAACTGGACAATCTCTAAATTTTGATAAGTTCTCTATCCTTTTTAGTTCGGCTTGTCCAGTTAATATCTAGGAGGAAGTTAGGGGGGTACAAAATGTTACTACTT
The DNA here is from genome assembly GCF_002162155.2 of Triticum dicoccoides. Classification (NCBI taxonomy): domain Eukaryota; kingdom Viridiplantae; phylum Streptophyta; class Magnoliopsida; order Poales; family Poaceae; genus Triticum; species Triticum dicoccoides. The sequence goes on along the minus strand of NC_041384.1, from coordinate 116,107,942 downwards.
TGGTCTTTGAGGAGAAGTACCTTGGTCTTCCTACCCCTGATGGTCACATGTCAAAGGGGAAATTTCAGAACCTATAGATGAGTCTAACGAAGAGGTTGATCCAGTGGGGAGATGGGCATCTTTCCCAACCTGGGAGGGAAACTCTTCCTAAATCTGTTGCTCACGCCATACAAGACTATCTTATGGGTGTGTTCAAACTTCCTTTCTCTGTATGTGATGAAGTTACAAGAATGGTAAGAGCGTTTTACTGGGGTGCTGAAAAAGGTAAAAGGAAGGTGCACTAGCAGGATTGGGATGACTTCTTGCAACCAAAGAGTAAACGAGGTGCAGAGTTCAGAGATTTTAGAATATTCAACCAAGCCTTACTAGCGAGGCAAGCATGGAGACTGATTTATAAACCTGACAGTCTCTGTGCGCAAGTGTTAAAAGCAAGATATTACCTGAATGGCAATATTCAGGATACTGTTTTCTCGGGCAATGCTTCGTCTTTGTGGCAAGCTATTAGCTATGGCCTTGACCTCTTGAAGAAGGGCTTAATTTGGAGAGTGGGGAATGGTAGTAGTATCCGCGTGTGGCGTGATAACTGGATCCCGAGACCATTCTCCTATAAACCCATCACTCTGCAGGGGAGATGTAGGATACGATTTGTCTCAGATTTTCTGAATAATAATGGGTCATGGAATGTTGCTGTGCTATAGGAATTCTTCCTTCCAGCTGATGTGGTCGAAATTTTGAAGATTCGGGCTTCCCCCCGTCCAGAGGATGACACACTTGCTTGGGGTCCCGGTAAATACGGAGTTTTTTTGTCAGAAGTGCATATGAGTTTGGTTTTGAAGAGGCTGACAGGAGCTCCGCTACGGGATCTAGTGCTCATCCGGATGGGCATCGCAGCTCTGGAAACTAATTTGGTCCTATGATGTTCCCCCCACGGTCAAAAACTTTGCATGGCGGGTTGCAACTAACTCGCTGCCAACATGGAGAAAAAAATAGGAGAGGACTGGAAGTGCATGCCTTGTGCCCTGTTTGTGCTTCAAAACTGGAAGACTGCCATCATGCGCTATGCCATTGTATACTGTCAAGAGGCCTCTGGGACACGATGTCTGAAGTTTGGTGCTGCCGTGCCTAGCAAGAGTACTAAATAATGGAGATGAATGGCTTTTGCATATGCTAGAACCACTACAGGAAGTGGAAAGATCCATGGTCCTCATGACGTTTTGGAGAGCCTGGCATATTCGAAATGAGATCGTTCATCATAAACCTCATCCGCCTATGGAAGCTTCTAAAAGGCTTTTGGTGAGCTACATGGACTCTCTCATTGGTATTAAAACAGATCTCTCATCTGATCCCAATAGAGGAAAGTCGTACATCATGTATGAGCCCAGAATTCCACATGCGATACTGAATATAGTTGAGCACAAATGGTCTGCTCCTAAGCTAGGTTGGGTGAAGCTTGACACTGATGGTTCGTTTATGGATGATGGGTCTGCTGGTGCTGGGATGATGTTACGAGATGATAAGGGTGCAATTATATTCTCGTCCTGCAGACAGTTATTTTCTTGCCGAGATGCTCTTGAAGCCGAGCTTTGTGCGTGTATAGAAGGTTTTTCCTTTGCACTACAGAGAAGTGAACTACCGGTGCAGATGGAGACGGATTCAATAGTGGCAGTCAAATTAATCCGGGCTTCGGGGATGGACAGATCGGTCTACACGCCGGTCGTCAAAGAGATTAAATACCTTATGTCCCTTCGTGAAACTTGTAGTACTCATGTAAACCGCAGCCAAAATAAGGTTAGTGATAGTCTAGAAAGATTTGCTCGTGTTGAGGGAAGAACCTTGACTTGGCTAGGGTCTGGCCCTCCGGAAGTTTTAGAGCTAGCTGCGATTTATTGTATGAACCTTGGGAACGAGTAATACAATATATTGACCCACAAAAAAGCTCCTTCGGCTTTGGAGAAAAAAATATGCATTAATTGACATGTGAAACGAGGATTTGTATCAATTAATCCCGCGAAGGAAAATCCCGCCTTTCTTGTTTAACACTAGTACTCCTTGTACGTAGTACTACATACTTATCCTATTTGGATCTAGGCCTTGCATTGCCATACTTCGCCACACATTTTTGCCAAGCTTGCCTAAAGTTTTCAAACTGAAAAGGAGGTACACTTGCGCACAACTGTCGTGGTTGCACCGCACCCTCACACGGTCGCTCCTGCACGCCGCGGTCGCACCGCACCCTCACATGCACAGTGGCTCCTGCGTGCCGCAAACCCAACCAAGGGAACGCACCCTCACTGACACGTGTTGTCGCATGTGAACAAACCAAACTCAGCCATCCTACCGCTGACACATAATTTTCGTTCAAAGAGTATGTTTATCCAACCGCATGTTGGGGAGTATCCGTACGACCCATGCGGTGGTCTGTTGGGGAAGAAGAAGAGGTGAGGAAGAAGGGTTAGGAGATGTAGGCTATTCAACCAACTGCCTGAAATGGTAGACTGACCCAAGTCAGGCAACTTGCATAACAATATATGTTTTTACACAACAAAAGATCCATAAAAACAACAACATAAAGAAAAACTATCACTACTCGCGGAACGAGACGGCCTCGTCGTCTTTGGCTGCCGGCGTGAACTAGCTGTAGCTGCCGACGTGTGTCTCCGCACCGTGGTTGTCCTCGGCCTCCAGCTACTCGTTCACGCGGAGCGCGCGGGCGCTCTGCACGAATGAGAGCACCGCCCGGTTCAAGTCGAGGACATCCGGTTCCGCCCGCAGGAGGGCCTCGATGGCAGCGGCATCCGCGTGCTCCGTGTCGAGTCGAGCCTCCACCGCCCGGTTCAAGTCCAGGACGTCTGGTTCCGCATGCAGGAGGGCCTCGATGAGAGCGGCATCTGCGCGCTCCGCGTCGAGTTGAGTCTCTGCCGCCCGATTCAAGTCCAGGACGTCTGGTTCCTCCTGTAGGAGGGCCTCGATGGTAGCGGCATCCGCGCGCTCCGCCTCAAGTTAAGCCTCTGCCGCCCGGTTCACATCCACAACATCCAGTTCCGCCTGCAGGAGAGCCTCGATGGCAGCGGCATGCACACGCTCCGCGTCAAGTTGAGCCTCTGCCTCCCGGTCCTCCTTTAGTATCGCCAGGTTGAACCGCTTGTCCGCCTGCACCATGGGGGACTCGGACGGCGACACGAAGTCGACATCCATCGTCTCATACCCATCAGGGGCCTTCTATGCCGCGACCTCCGCCATGAACATTGGATCAGCTTCTTCCTCCTAGTAGCTTTGGCTCCACGGAACTCGGGGATTGGCCCGCTGCAAAGCGAGCTTGGAACGGAGGTCTCTGGCACCGACCGCCGCCGCAATTTCTGCGCGGTGCTCCGGCGTCAGCTTCTTGTAGTATGTGATCTTGCGGCGCACCATGGCTTTCCGGCGAACTAGAGGATGCTTGATGCGGGCTAGGGGATCGAAAGGTGGGGGAAGGGGTTGGAGATTAGGTGTGGTTTTAGGGCAGTGGCTGGCGTAGGCCGAGCAGCGAAGGTTCTGGTGTGAATAGTGGTTCCGGTGATGACCGGTCAATCGGTTTTGACTGTACATCACTCTTGTCGCCTCCGTGTTGCAGCCCGGCGCGCTGGACCCTCCACGTCGCTCACCGAATGGAATGTGCTTCGTCTTGCGTTTTCACTTGCTTGTGGGACCGCAGTTGAGAGCAAACCGACGTCCCTCCCCCTCTCCCGCCCGCGTCATTTTATGCGGAGTAAATAAAAACAGAGGGAGTATATTACGGATGTGGATCCCCTGACGTGGCCGAACCCATTGAGTAACTGACATGCGGGGCCTAGCAAGCTTGGGGTCCGCTAGTAAGTGACTGAATTGGAGGGTAAGGCAGGGGTACGTATGTGAAAGGAGCTTCCAATGATATAATTTTCACATTATACATCTCATGTACTATTAATCTTGTCAATAGTCAAATGCGGTTTTGAAAAACGCGTTAGAGCATGGTTAATAATATAGCCAATCGATGAATATAAGGAACTGCCATGTCATCTATAGCCATCATCTATAACACTACTAGGAAAAGGGCTATAGATGGAAATGACACTAATGGCGCACCAGACATGTGGTGCGCCATTAGTATATACTAATGGCGCACCATGTGTTGGTGCATCATTAGTGTCCAAATACTATTGGCGAACCACATCCACGGTGCGCCATTAGTAACAATTTTTTTTCATTTTTTTAAAACTAGTAATGGCGCACCGTGGGAGTGGTGCACCATTACTAGTTAAACTAGTAATGGCGCACCACATCCACGGTGCACCACTAGTAAATTATTTTCAAAAAAAAATTCCAAATTTTTTTATTTATTTTTTCAAAACTAGTAATGGCGCACCAGTGGACAGTGCGCCACTAGTTAAAACTAGTAATGGCGCACTGTCAACTGGTGCGCCATTATTAAGTTTTTTAAAAAAAAATTCAGAATTTGTTTTATTGTTTTTTCAAAACTAGTAATGGCGCACCGTGGGTGTGGTGCGCCATTACTAGTTTAACTAGTAATGGCACACCACTCCCACGGTGCGCCATTACTAACTTGGCCCAAAACGTACCGAATGCACCCCTTTGTGGACCGCCTTTTCAGTTTTAAAAAAAATAAAAGAAAATGATGGAAATGTTAAAAAAATTAAAGAAAATAAGTTTCCCATGTGATATGTGGTCTACTTGTTGGGAAAATTCAAAAATATGAATTTCGACTTTATTTGCAAAATCTCTCGGAAATTTGTAAAATGGGCATAACTTTTGCATATGAACTCGGATTAAAAAGTTTTCTATATGAAAAATCATCTACTCGAAAAGTTACATCCGAATTTAACTAGGGGAACCCCATTAAACATTTTCAAAATCCCCAAAAACCTAAGAGAAAAAAGTTACGGGGCTTTTAAGATCCAGAGGCAAAAATATTCAAAAAAATTCAAACTTACTAGTGGCGTGATACGTAATATGATTAAGTGCGATGGGTAGTGTGAGGATGGGTGACCTTTCGGGAAGTTTGACCACAGAGTGTGATTTGACCTGAGATTAAGCATATTGACTTGAGATTAAGCCATAGTGACCCGAGATTAAGAAAAAAATAGCCAAACTTACGGGAAGCTGGAGTAGTGTGAGGATGGGTGACCTTTCGGGAAGTTTGACCACAGAGTGCGATTTGACCTAAGATTAAGCATATTGACTTGAGATTAAGCCATAGTGACCCGAGATTAAGAAAAAAAATAAAAAAATTGAATTTTTTAAGAAAAATTGAAAAAAAATTGTATTTTTTTTTGAAAAAAAAATTATTACTAATGGCGCACTTCTATGTGGTGCGCCATTACTAAGTCAGATAGTAATGGCGCACCTCTAGGCATACTAATGGCGCACTACTGGTGCGCCATTAGTATCTGGTATACTAATGTCGCACCAGTGGTGCGCCATTAGTAAAAAATACTAGTGGCGTGATACTAATGGCGCACCTCTAGGCATACTAATGGCGCACTACTAGTGCGCCATTAGTATCTGGTATACTAATGGCGCACCAGTGGTGCGCCATTAGTAAAAAATACTAGTGGCGTGATACTAATGGCACACTAGTAGTGCGCCATTAGTAGGCAAAACTGGTGCGCCATTAGTAGGCCTTTTCCTAGTAGTGTAATATGCACTCATAAAGTAGTGTGGGCTATAAGGTTGGCTATTTCCCGCAAAAAAATAAAAGGTTGTCTATTGTATTAGTACTTTTTTCCTTCTCCTCTCCATCTCTTTCTTCATATTTATTGTACTTATTTAACTAGGAATGCATATATAGCTAGGCTCTTACATGAGAGCTCACTCCCCTTACTTTTTCACATCTCTCTCCTCCACATAGGTCCTATATAAATGGAAGGAGGGAGTACAACTATGAGCACTGCATACTCTAGTATAGATGTTGTCAGTACTCCACTAGTACTATTGGACAGGGAGCTTGAAAAAAGTTACTATTGGACTGGCTATACGTGGCAAAATCCTAGTAGGAAGAGCATGCGCGAGAACAAGCACATTCACGTGGTTGAAAACAACATGGAAACCATCTCAAGTACAAATCTAGGAGTACGTACGAATCTAACAATATTGATTGGGCGTTGTTGAATGTTGATGCTTTTTTATCAAAGTAGAGATACTTTGAATACACATAAAACATTTATGTAAACTAGAAAGGATAGGAGGGAGTATATTATATGTTCAAAAATGAAACGAACATTGAATACCCTTTATATTCGATTTGCGGATGCTATGATCACCGGTTCAAAATTTTGAATCTGCCTTAGGTATCACACATGCCCCCACTCGTTCTCTCTTGATTTCATGTTAGGGTCCAGAGATCGATTGAAAGAGGACTAGGGTGGGAACAATACGTTTGTTTCTCTTATGAACGTACAATATACTCCCTCTGATCCACACAGACCCCCCCCCCCCGCGGGTCATTTCTATCATAGAAACAAACCAAACCTTTATCTCCTTGCACGACATGCAATTGATCTCTGAACATCAATCTATCTCGTAAACATGTGTCGGGGCATGCATGAACCGAATGGGATGCCAAAACTAAGATGTGAAGCGACACGTAGTGGAGGCAAAGTGAAACTTCAAACGAAACGTTTCTTTGTATGCATGTCAGACAAATTACAAATAAACATTGGAAATACAAACATGGTCTAGGCCCACATGCGAATGATACTCGGCAGAATGTTCAAATGAGGCATGCGGGAGGATGGACTCGCCGGGAGGGCGACATGATCGATGGAGAAGAGGGTTGGAGATGAATGAAAAATAAGCAAACGCCACATGATTATACTTGACCGGCTCAAATAAACAATAAGTTGTCTCGCTTGGACTACATAGTGAAAGGCCTAATGCGCAACGCGGAGCACTGACGCTCGAATATGGCCGGGAAAACAGGGAAACCGACATGTGGGACACACTTGTCGGGACGACGTAGCGCAAACTAGTCCAATGGAGGAGCTGGCCCACGACCTCCTCACCACCGGCAACCGTTCATGTGTGTTGTGGTGGCCAACAACGTGGCGCAGCTCCAGCACCGCCTCTAGACACAGTGACCGCGCTGAGTGACACGCTCATCGTTGCTAGACACAGTCGGTTTCAGTGTGCCGAGGGTGGCGTTAGTGCCGTGGCACGACCAACAGCTAGTATGTTTTGTTTGTGCCCAAGGTTTCCCCATCAAAGCATTGGGTAGCCAAAATTTTGGTTGAGATTTTGGTTGCCCATGATTTGGCCGACATTGGCAAGAAAAATGAACTAGAGTTGGCTAGAGTTCATTGGCATGCCAAAAAATGGCAAGCATCTATTTTTGCATCATGACCAAAACCTCAAAAAAATGGCAACCATCCAAACAAAGACCAATCTTTTGGTCATGACCAAAATTTTGGTAAGGTGCACTCTGGCCACAATCCAAACACACCCCAACACCCGGCTCATCGAGAATGCACTGGGCGCCGGGACGCGTCCGCGGAGTGGTGGAGTGCATCCAACTGCATCCTCAGGACCTGAGACCATACCGGGTCATCTTGCTTTCTCAATGACATGCGTCGATCGCATGTGAGCAAAGGGTATCTCCAACATTGTGACGATCGCAGCTGATGACCCTGGCACACCAAAAACCCTTGTCCCTCGCGTCCTCGCGTGGTGCGTTCCCAGCCGGCACCAGCTGCCCGCATTCATGTCGTCCGTCCGTATGTCGTTGTTAAGAGGCTCGGTGCCCGAGGAACCAACTCCGGCGAATTAAAGACGCACCGGGACGCTTGGCCTCACCGAAATGCCCTACATAAAGCGGCAACGCCCAGCTAACCTCCACACCATAGCACATCGTCCTCCTACCTGGCACCACATCCGCCATGACCGCAAGCGCGAACGCTTTGCGGGAGAGCTTGTCTTCAGGGATGGATCTAGAGGTCACCGCCCTCGCTCAAGTCGCTGCACAAGCGGTGGCCACGCTGGCGGCCGATGATGGGAGCACCGTCAGCCATGCATCCTACTTGCCTCTGTCCAACGCCCGGCACCGCCGAGGTCGGGGACTCCTCCATGGATGAGTAGGGCATGAGAGGCGGCAGGGCATGGTGTGCCAACTGGCCGGTCTGTCTCCCGTGTTCTACTTTTCCTCGCCGGAGACCGCACCTTCACTTCACGGGTCTTGAACCCTGCCCCCGTATATGGAGATTGCAGATGGAGGACGTCGGTCGCCACCGTAGAATAGGTTTAGGGTCGGGTTTCTTTTATTTTTCTGTCCTATAAAAGTTCGAAATGTAATGAAAATCTGCCGTGTTTGCATAAATCTCGGCCTGTGTATATGAATTTTCACAATAATATAGTATATTGTAGGAGTACTAGCAAGATGCCCGTGCGTTGCACGGAAGATCAAGATCTTGTGGGAGAAAAGGATGAACGAGGGAAGGCCTTATCTGCAAATGCAAATTCACGCATTTCACATTTTTCCACATCTACGGGAACCTACGAAAAGGTTAACGTAAATTGCCTCTCTCTCTACTCCCCTGATTTTCATGGTGGTGGGGCCCTCCCTCCCCCCAATCTACAATCAACAGCTCACCCATTTCACATTATGTTAATTACGTAGCTGGGACTATGTAGGTGTAGCATTACTCGTCCTAAAAAACCCAACTAAGCCAACCTCCCAGCATATCACGTGGGAAAAGACCCGGTCACGCCATTTTAGTCGGGATTACCGGATTACTAGTAGCAGTATCGATGGATTGCGTGAAGAAACAAGTTTTTTTGAGGGGGCGAAGCACCTAGTTTAAAAGGAAAAAAGGCAGTATACTCACAGCACCCCTGTCGCGGTCGCATTGCACCCCACACACATTTGGTCCTGCACACGGCTCACGCAACGGAACGTGCTTCAGCTTGCCTCTTCACTAACATGTGGGACTGCACTTGCAGAAACCGACCATGCGCCAAACTCCCCCTCCTACTGCGTGAAAATCCTCCCCCCACCCAAAAATTCCTGCCAAATCCTAAATTCAACCGCCCTTCGGCCAACTAGCCAATAATATTCCCCAAACCCCCTACCCCCCACCCCCCTCCACTCCATTCACTCCGCCAAAGCCGCTCTCCCCGCCAAG
>NC_041384.1:116024824-116098666 GCF_002162155.2 Triticum dicoccoides | reverse complement strand
CGATACGTCAGTGCCGCGGTTCGTCGAGGGGACGCACGGTAATCCTCTCGATCCCATAGTACGCTCTCGTAGACTGTCATCCTCTAGCCGCGCCGCCACCGCTGGCGACGTTCTTGTGGAGGCGCACGGCGATTAGCGCCGCCACCGCTGTCGACGTTCGTGTGGAGACGCACAGTGGTCAGCTTCTCCCACGGTATGCGCATTCTAGATTGAGGTCCCGTGCATGTCGGTGTAGCGTTGAATGATAGCTGATAGACGATGTTAATCTCACTATATACCGGAGTAGTTTACAGTCAATATGCTCTGCTTAAGAAACTTCCTTGACCTGTTCCGCACTCAATCTGCTTAGCTGAGATGGCATGCCAAGGCCGATTAGTTGCTAAAATATCCTGCCATATATTTATTGTGACGTAGATTGCCATGGTCTAGTAGCCAATCTGTTAGTTGAAATAGCTCTACACTGTTTTATAGTCGATCTTTGTTGTGCGATGGCCTTCAATAGTTTGATGGCTGTGTGCTCGGCCTCATTGACTGCTGAAACAGCCTGCCATAATTTAGCACTCAAATCTGTTTGTTGAATTAGCTTTACATATATTTCGTTACTTAGATCTGCTCGTCCAAATATCTTGCCATAGCTTTAGACATCGACCTGGGTGTTTTCTTCTGGACTTCATAAAAATCATATAAGTTTTTCCTGTAATATCTAGTAGAAGAACTAATTTGTATGTCTAACAGATGGACATGACTTGGATAACTTCTGCTCGAAGATTCTCCGCTGCATATGTCGAGGGGGTTGAAAACTTCATGAACTTTATCAGAGCTGAGTACGGTGGTCCGAAATCTGATGTGCTCTACCCGTGTAGCAGTTGTATGAGTTCAGTTACAAGACCCAAGTCAACTGTGCAAAATCATCTACACATGTATGGGATGTAAGTCACATATACTAGGTGGGTTCATCATGGTGAAGGTGTGAACGTCAATGTTATTGACTACGTCGAAGCAGCAGATCACCATCTTGATCTGCCTGATGCTCAGGTGGAAGAGGAGGAGGAGGAGGTGGTGGTGGAGCCAGTGAGTTTGACCAACATTGAAACAATCCTACGAAATGCTCGTGCATTCCATGAACTTTCACCTGCAGAAGAAAAATGGTGGGCCCGCATGTTGGAACAATGCAACGTGGTTGTCACCCCAGGAAATAAGCTGTCAGTATTCTCAGCTATGGTCGCCTTTCTTCAGGTGAAGACATCTGAGCGGATGACCAACAAATCATTCCATGCAATGTTTGCTTCTTTCCGCAAAGCTTTCCTAGATGCGTCCGAGCTGCCACACACTTACAATAAAATGAAGAATTTCCTTCGTGCAGTTGGAATTGGATATGATATGATCCATGTTTGTAAGAATAATTGTGTTCTGTTCCAGAAGGATTATGCCAACTTATGTGAATGCCCGAAATGCAAATCATCAAGATGGAAAGATGGCAATGCTGTGAAGAGGATTCCTGATAATGTTCTGAGACATTTTCCAATTACACCAAGATTGCAGAGGTTGTTTCATGATGCTGAAACAAGAGAGGATGTACTGTGGCATTCTAGGAACCAGGATTTTAGAGATCAGAATGTAATGAGCCGTCCATCACATGGTAGTGAGTGGAAAAGCTTCAATCAGAAGCACAAAACAGTTGCTGCTGACCCGAGAAACATTAGACTTGGCTTAGCTTCAGCTGGATTTAACCCATTTGGCCACCAGAGCGCCAAATATAGCATGTGGCCAGTGCTTGTTATCCCTTACAACATGCCTCCAAATGTCTGCACCAAAGAATCAAACTACATGATGGCCTTGCTCATCCCAGGTCCATAAAGTCCTGGAAAGGATTTTGATTTGTTCATGGAGCCTCTTGTGGAGGAACTTCATCAACTATGGAGGGTTGTTCTCACTCGAGACCCATATAGCAGCCCACTAGCTGATTTCTTTCTGCGTTCTGTTATAATTTGGTGCATCCATGATTATCCGGCTTTGGGCACTATGTCAGGGCGAACGACACATGGTTACAATGCATGTGTTCGCTATGACAGGAATCCGCTGTCATACACAATACTTAGGAAGATCTGTTACATTGGACACCGCCCTTTCCTTGCCAAGGACAAGCCGCATCCTAGAAAATACCGAGGACATGTGTTCAATGCAAAGCATGAAAACCATGATGCGCTAAAGAGGCTCACCACCGATGAGTTGCAAGTGGAATTAGAGAATGTCAGGCATATTACACCAGGAAACCGTCCTGATAATGGTAGCGGGAAAAGGAAGTGTGGCAGGGCAGAAGAGAGATTATTGTTTACCCGCAAGTCCACTTTGTGGGACTTGGGGTATTGGAAAGATTTTGATCTGCGGCATAATCTTGATGTGGTGCACATCGAGAAAAATATATGTGACAGCATTATCGGGACACCTCTTAATATTGAAGGCAAGACGAAAGATACCTTAAAATCTAGGATTCATTTGACACACCTGGGTATTAGAAAGGATTTGCAGGTGCAAGATGAAGGTAAACCACGGGATATGGCACCAACTGTGTACGTCTTAGACAAGGTAAAAAGAAAAGAATTCTGCAAGGTCCTGTCACGTGTGAGATTCCCACATAGATTTGCTTCCAACTTTGAAAGGAGAGCCAGTGCAGATGGAGACAAGGTACAAGGGTTGAGAACTCATGAATGCCACATCCTACTTCAAAGGGTTTTACATGTTATCCCTACAGGATTGGGCCGCCCTGACTTATACAGAGCAATTGCAGAGTTGGGACAATTCTTCAGGGAACTCTGCAGTAGAAATATCAGGATAGATGCTTTGGAGCGTCTTAGAGACAAGATACCAACTATCCTACGCGACCTTGAGAAGATATATCCTCCAACCTTCTTTGATGTGATGGTGCATTTGGCTATTCATCTACCTGATGAGGCACTACTTAGAGGTCCAGTATAGTATGGTTGGATGTACCCTATTGAAAGGCATCTAGGCACTTTCAAGGGCTATGTTAGGAACAGATCTAGACCCGAGGGTTCCATTGCAGAGGCCTACATTGCTACAGAAGTGTTGACATTCTGCTCAAAATACATTGAAACAACTGATCAACTTAGCAAAGACGTGGATGAAGACAATCCCGGGCTCAATGTTTTCGATTATTCCGTTCGAGTTACAGGGAAGAGTCGACAAGAGGACAAAACCTAAAGATTTGGAGAAAATGGTTTGGTATGTGTTGAATACTTGTCCTGATATACTACCTTATATCAAGTAAGTGCTAAGTACTGCAGCTTATACATCGTAATCTACTAAACTTGCAGCACATTCTTATATATTTAGATGTTTGACGCGATCACTATGTTGTGCAGTATCTACAAAAAGGTGTTACTGCCGCAAAATCCAAGAAACATTGACAAGCTGGTCATGGCAGGATTTGCAGAATGGTTCAAGAGCCATGTAAGCTTTTGAATTGCACTGTCAGTTTTTTAATATATTGAGTACATAAGATGATCATCTTGTCTATTTTCTAACCATAGGTTAATAAGATGCGGAAGGATGGCAGGCAGTTGATGATGCCATTTACTCACTAGCAATGGGTCCTGATACTCGGGTAAGACATTATGAATCTTGCGTTGTTAGAGATGTGCACTACAACACCCTTGCACGAGACGAAGGCAGGAAGACACAAAACAGTGCCATCATGAGCATGGATACGTATGACAAAGAGACAACAGAAATGTATGCTAACATAACAGACATTGTTCAGTTGCAGTATATCTCCAGTTTCGAGGATCATCAGTGTGTGGTTCTGTTGTGCTGTTGTTGGTATAACATGTTTTCCAGGATCGCAAAACCCAGAGCTGATGATTATTTCAAATCCATCAATGTCAAGGTGGTGTACCATACAAATGAGCCTTTTATTTTGGCAAATCAAGCAACATAGATATTTTTCTTGGAAGACACATTTGCATGTAGCGATTACTGGAGAGTAGTGCAAAGGTTTCAGCAGAGGAATTCATTTAATGAAGTTGCACAACAAGATGATCCTTACACTGCTCCTGATATACAAGATAACACAGATGTTCCTAATATCTTTGAGAACCATCACATCAATGACGCCGGAGAAAAGATTGACTGTCGTGCTGTGGACATACAAGAGTTGATCAAGAAGAAGCCAACGTTCGAGGACGTTGAGGACGAAGAAGAAGATGACACCATGGGGAATTACAATTCAGACTGATACACATGGCGAAGATGTTGACGCTGCTGCAGTGGATGATGATTACATTGCTTTTGTCGTATTTGCCTGTAAGAAGACCTTTTTTATCTACTATGTGAAATTGTGTTTGCTATGACAACTGAAACCTGATGAACATGTTGTTTAGTATTTTCCTATGAGAACATCACTTGTTATGTATGCTAATTTGTGTTTGGTGATTGTATGACGACTAAAACATCATGACATTGTTGTTTAGTTGTACTCATTTTTGGCTGTGAAACTTGAATTTGATGACATAGTTTGATGTTGGACTGCAATTTGCTCGACGTCTTCGAATGAGAACAAAGCTGACCCGACAGGTCCTCTGCTAATTTATTTATTTATTACCAAAAGGGCCTCTGCTATTTATTTATTTATGAGCAAAAGGGGATACCCCCTGATTTCTGTTAATAGAAATCACTAGATGTTCACAACACTACGCCCAGCCTGCTACACAGGTTTCATTCATTACTAGTTTCAGCAAAGTGCTCATCTCATAACCACTGAATACATCACGAGTGCTACATACACTTCAAATAAAGAGACAAACATCCGACAAAGCACATCGATTTTGCCCATTATCTTCACAAGCTCTTTCATCTCCTCATTGCTGTCAAGGCCGTTCAACAGCTGTTGCTTGGCCATGATAAGAGGAACTGCATCTTTAACATTCTGCTCTGCATCTTCCTTTTCTGTCGTTCCTTCAGTTACTTGTCCAACACCCCAACCTGCCGGTATTGGGATTCCTCGGCTAACCAAATAATCATCATAGTTGCACTCCCCCACATCAGCAACTTCCCAGAAATACAAATCACACGAATCTTCCCTTTTCTGCATGAATCAAATTGGAAGTTCATCAACCAAACTATTAAAAAAAATTAGCAACTGAAAGCAGCAGAACTACACTTAAACATATTATTACCCCATGATTCGGGCATTAGTAGAAGACTCGGCCAGGATTGAGGATTGTGGTTCAGATGCGACGGGTGACTCTGCGTGATTTGCAGCAGTGGCACCACACCAATGGCAGTGGGTTGCGATGAGCAATCGGCTGTGGTGCGTGTGCCGGCGGGGGTGTGATGAGACCCACAGGCGATGGTACGGGTGGCGAATTGGCGCATATTTGGTTGCTACCTGATGAAGAGCAGGTGGATGAGAAGCCAGCGGACATGGTTGCTGCGGCCAGAGCTTCTGATGCTAGGCAGAGTAAGTAGAGAAGAGGAGAAGCGAACGTTGGATATGTTAGTTTCATTACTTGCAGAGTAACATAGCACTATATATAGTCGTAGTCTAGGTTTGGATTCGAACCAGCTACAGGAGCACGTCTCTCTTTTTTCTAAAACTCAGCAACGTCTCTTTACTGGTACACTAGCTTATTCTGTACGCCTTCTCAAGTCTTTGATTCCTCCACCTGACATCTGGGACCCACCAGAGGGGTCTCTGTATTTCGTGAAAAAAACGTGCACCCCGCTGACAGGTCAGACCCACCAGCTATCTTCGCACACAAGGAAGTGCCTCCTTATTACGCACAAAAAAAGAATACTCCCCCTGCCAGCTGGAACCCAGCATCGTGGGAGGCTGACTTGTGGGCCTACCAAGGTGACGGGGACGGAGGGTTTTGTCAACTTAGTCAATATGAACGACTCTAGCTCTAGTTACCGTATGATGTTCATCCAATGACAGCAGTTCTTCTTCAACCTATGGTCTGCTTACTCCAGCTGCCCAAACAAGTGCCGGTCGTGCCGCGTGCTCCTGCCTCCCGTGGCCGGCTGTGATGCCACGGAGGCCTCACCGCCCCCTACTACTCCCACCGCTTGCCAGGCCATCCCTCTACTCACCCACACCCCCTGTTATTCTGCGGCGACGGCAGCCTCACCCCGCAGCCGAACCACTGAACCCTCATACTCCTCTCCGCATGGGCATCCACTGCCGCGTATTCCCCAGCTCCACGTCGTCCCCTTCCTAGGCCTCGCCGTCGTCCACCGCCTTGGTGCTCTTGGCGCGGCATGGTCAATGTGGTCAACGACCGACTTCTATCGGAAGAGTACTCTACGTGGAGAGGCTGACAGCTGGGTCCACGGCCACAACTGAGTCCACGACCACAACCCAGTTTTTTGTGATTTGCCAAGTAAGTCACTTTGTCAGGCCTATTGGGCTGCAAATCTTTCAAAACGAGGAGAGCTTCATTCAGCTGGCTGAGAAAATGGCCTATCAGTAATGAGAAATCGGCTGTACTTTTTTAAAACATATCAAACCGGCAATTAGTTTCAAAATTCTTTTTTTCATTTCAAGATTTTCATTTCATTAATTTTTATGCGTGGACAATTTGTTGGATTTTATATTGATATACATTTATTTTTAAAATCAGTTTGAATGTGAGTCAAAATTTCGGGATTAAAAGCAGTTCGGACCGCACCGAAATATGCAAAATTTCATATAATTTTTTAACTGTCGCCACAATATGGGCTGTAATGCTAACAAAAAGAATATGGGCTCCAAAAAAACCTTAAGAATTAGCAAATGGGCTGTAAATTATTAGAAATAATGGCAGATGGGTTGTATGCTATTTTCCACAAATTTGAGGCTTTCCTAAAAAAAGGTTGACGCACAAGCAGTGACTGTTGGATGTCCATCCAGCGGTCATCATGCTTCTTCAATATCTGCTCTTCCTGCTCCAGCCGCTCAAACAAGTGCCGACGGGACAGCCTGCTCCCTCCTCCCCACGGCCGGCTGTGCTGCCGCGCAGGTCTCACCGCCCCATTGTACTCCCATCGCTAGCCTAGTCATCCCTCTACTCACCGTCGTACAGTCGTACTCCCCTCCGCGTGGGAAACAACTACCGAGTCTTTCCTGCCTCCGTGTCGTTCCCTTCTTAGGCTTTGCCGTCATCCACCGCCATGGTGCTCTCAGCGCGGCCTGGTCAACATGGTCAACGACCGACATGCATCTGAAGTGGACTGTATGTGGAGAGGCTGACAGCTGGGTACACGGTAGCCGCAAGGAAGTGCCTCCTTATTACGCGGAAAATAATTATTCCTCCACCTGACAGCAGGGACCCACCGGACGGGCCACCGTATTTGGCGAAAAAACGTTTCCCCCCTGACTTGCTGGGACCCACCGTACGGGCCAACGTAATTCGTGTAAGAAACGTTCCCCCCGTTGTCAGCTCGGACCCACGGGAGGTGCCTCCTTATTACGCACAAAAAATGAATACTCTCCCTGCTAGTTGGGACCCCCCTTGGTGGGAGGCTGACTTGTCGGCCTACTAAGTTGACAGGGACAGAGTGCTTTGTCAACTTAGTCAATATGAATGATTCCAGCTCCAGTGACCGTACATTGTCCATCCAATGGCCGTAGTGCTTCTTCAACCTCTGGTCTTCTTGCTCCAGCCACCCAAAGCAGCGCCGGTCGTGCTGCACGCTCCTACCTCCCGTGGCCGGCTGTGCTGCCGCGGAGGCCTCACTGCCCCCTACTATTCCCACCGCTGGCCAGGACCTACGGCAACGGCAGCCTCACACCGCAGCTGAACCAGTGAACCCTTGTACTCCTCTCCGTGCGGGCTTCCACTGCCGCGGCTTCCCCAGCTCTGTGTTGTCCCCTTCCTAGGCCTCGCCATCGTCGACCGCCCTGGTGCTCTCGGCGTGGCGTGGTCAACGTGGTCAAGGAACTGCTTCCATCGGACATGGACTGTACGTGGAGAGGCTAACAGCTGGGTCCACGGCCGTAGCAAGGAAGTGCCTCCTTATTACGCGTAAAATAATTATTCCTCCACCTGACAGCGGGGACCCACCGGACGGGCCAACGTATTTCGCGAAAAAACGTTCCCCCTGACTGCTGGGACCCACCAACTACATCTTCGCACGCAAGGAAGTGCGTCTGGGCAAAAAAAATGATTCGCCCCCTGACTGCTGGGACCCACCAGCTACATCTTTGCACGCAAGGAAGTGCCTGACAGTCGGTATCCACCCGGTCGAAGCGTACGTAGCGTTTTCATTCTGGTCGCAAACGTGTATGTACATACTAGTCGATGTAGAGGCGCGCACGTGTTGTAGTAGAGGCGCGCATGTATCATGTACACATACATACAGCGGCCAGTGTGCAAGAAATAAAATACGGCCACGTACGTACAAACGGGCAGGGTCTCAAACACCTACTCGCGCATACGTACGGCCAGGGCTCGTGTACATGGCTGGGTCAGAACGGAGAAACATTGTCGTCGTCGTGTTCATGGGGAGACAACCAGCTGGGTTGGAATGGAATGCATCATCGTGTTCATCAAGAGGGCTTGGACGGAACAGCCGATGGAAACGAGGCCCGTCGTACAGCAGAACGGAGGAAACGGCCTTGTGTTCGACCGGCGACATTCGAAACGGGATCCTGTTCATCAGGAGTGGTCTGGCGTACCGCAAAATGGAGGAAATGGACCTCCTATGGTCGAAACGGGGGTCCTGTTGCTCGGGAGGGGTGTGGCGTACCGCAAAACGGAGGAAACAAACTTGTGTTGGAGTGCTACGGTCGAAACGGGGGTCCTATTCATTTCCACCGTCGACCCCCTCCAGCCTCCACGGGCTACTGTTCCTCCACCGCCGACCTCCTCCAGCCTCCACCTGCGACTGTTCATCCACGGGCTCCTATTCATCCAGCCTCCACCACGCGCTACTCGACCGGCTACTGTCCAACCAGCCCTCTCCACGGGCTGTTCAACCACCCCTCCACGGGCTACTGTTAATCCTGCCCACCACCGTCTACTGGTCATCCTATCCTCCACGGGGTGGTCCTGTTCACCCTGCCCTCCATGGGGTCCTGTTCATCCAGCCACAACCGGCTCGATCGATCGGGGTACTGTTCTTCCAAAGGCAACACCACGGGGTCATATTCATCCACCCCCACCAGGAACTGTTCATCCAAACCCCCCCCAGCAATGCTCACTGTTCATCCAGAGGCAACATCGATTGGCTACAGTTAGCAGTAGGAGCGAAGGAATCGCTCGATCGGGTTCAGTTAATAGCCATCGATCGATCGCTCGGGTTCAGTAACAAGTAGCCTGCAGTGTTATCGCTCGGGTTCAGTTAGAGCCCAACACCTTGCTCGAGTTCAGTTAGAGCCCAACGCCTCGCACCCACGCGCGTGCGTGTACGAGAGAAATATGCATCGCTCGGCCCCGACCTCCCACGGTAACCAGGAACACCCCAATATTTTCCTCGCCCTCGCTTCTACCACGGTTTTTCCATCATGGACGGCCTAAAGAATGTCATGCAGCTGTGTCTCCGGCCGGCCAGGACGAAAAGCCCATTTTCTGTCATGAATTTTTGTCATAGAAGTAGGACCCCACCACACATATGATGATACCGTGTTTTGTCACAATTATCGTCATAGAAGTGTCATAAGTATGACAGAAAAGATTTTCCTTCACCCCAAAATGTCACGGATGTGTCTTTTTTTGTAGTGTTTCAAAGAGAAACAAAGGAATTTTAATATCCACTTGGACGTCCTTTTCAAATTAATAAGCATGAAGAACATGACTAATTGCATTACTGGCATAATAAGATTCTTATTTTTTTCATTTTCACATGGTTTGACTTTAGTTTGACCATGTGTTCTCCATTCCCGTGTTCTTCCAATTCATGTGAACCAAACACCCAGGTTGACAGAAATCCTATTTTCCAAATGCTCTGTTTTGCACGTGCATTCCTATAATATTCATGTGTTTATCCTGTCCCTGCGTGTATAGAATCCTCCAATTATAAGGAGCCCTTACAGATTTACTTCATTTTCAGATAGGCGTCAAAGAAAACTCTATGTGTTAAGTCCCGCTCCTGCCGTGCCGTCATGCACCCCACCAGAGATGCACCATCGACACAATCATTCACTACAACAAAGATTCCCCCTGTAGACTTTCTTCTTTAGCCAGGTCATCTTCCCCATTGCCGGCAACCACGCAAACTGCATTACCATCATCGACTGAGCAAATGAACCAGAGGACTACACAGTTCCAGAAGAGAGGTCGCAGTCTTTCGTGTTTGCTTATGTTCTACATCGGCTATTATTACCTGCTACTTTATCGTTCAAATTTAAGTTTTAAAATGCCCGTGGGTCTTAGATCGAGGCAGCAACGAATAGTATCTTTCTACTATCTGGTTCATCTAGGGTCTTATATGTGCTTCATGTTGGGTGGGCAACAAAACAGTAGATGATCCATTGTCTGTCTTTTTAAAGTATAGCTATAATCTACCTTCTATCAATAATTCTGGATCTATCCACTCGTTTGCTACCATCAGCCTTGATTTCTGCATGCACCCCTTAGGCCTTACAAAATCTAACTAATTTTTTTATTATGCATGACAGTTATTATACACAATCATACTAAACATGTAGAGAAAAAGAGAAGACCATTTTGTGGGAATATAATGTCATGTAGACGTCGCTCCAAGGTGGACGAACTGCCCCCCTCCCGCCATTCCAGACTGTATTCCAGAGGAAGATAACTGTTCGGATGGGGATTCAGAGGGAGCCGACCACTCCTTGTTACCACCTGAGGTGTTTGCTCTAACTTGGCATGCTGATGTTGGTCATATCATGCATATGTCGCCTCACATTGCTTACATTATACATCTTATATGTCATCAACTTAGTTTATATTTGCTTTGTGTGAATGCCACCTGTTTGGTTTCTATATCATACTCCCGCCGTTCCTAAATATTTGTCTTTTTAGAGATTTCAACAAGTGACTACATACGGAGCAAAGTGAGTGAATCTACACTCTAAAATATGTCCATATACATCCGTATGTGGTAGTCCATTTGAAATCTCTAAAAAGACAAAAGTTTAGCAACAGAGGGAGTATATGGGAATTACGCAATGCCATCTTCTTTAGCCAGATATCATATACGTGAATCATGCAATGTCATCCTGTTTAGCCAGTCATCGTATATGTGAATGGTATCGTGCCATAATTTTTTTTCATAATGTACTCCATTTGTCAACAATGATTATACATTCATCTACTCTTCCCGTGCATCAGCCATTTCATTCCATCATGGGAAAATCTAGAGTGAAAACAAGGCCTTCTGAGCAGCTAGTGGTACATGTTGATGCAGACTTCTTGCTGGTTACAAATAGCTCCTAAGAGGAGGATTCAGAGACACATGACTAGTCGTATCCCCCCCCCCCCCGAGGTCCATGCTCTAACATGGCAGGGTTATATTGCTCATATCATGCATATGGTGTTTTGCATTGCCATGCCATCTTCTTAGATTAGAGATGCTTTGTGTGAATGCCTCTAGTTTGCTTTCTATATCAGATATGTGAATTATGCAATGCCATGTTTTCAGCCAGTTATCATATATGTGAATTATGCACCGCCATCTAGCCAGGCATCATATATGTGAATTATCACATGCCATCTTTTTTTTTATTACGTATTCCATTTTTCGACAATCTGTGTATGTTGAACTACTCTTCATGTGTATCAGCCATTTGAGCCGGTTATGGAAAAATCAAGAGTGAAAACAAGGTCTTGAGAGCAGGCAATGGTACCTGTTGAAGCATATATCTCGATGGTTACAGGGAGCTCCTCAGAGGAGGATTCAGAGGCAGATGACCAGTCCTATATCCCACCTGAGGTGTATGCTCTAAGTTGCAATGTTTATATATCTCATATCATGCATATGGTGTCTTGCATTGCTTAGTTTAGACATCATATGCACAATATTGAATTCCATGGGCTTAGTCCAGAGATCATACATGCGAGTGCCAGCTGCTTAGTATATGAATCAATTATGTCAATTACATCATGTCATCATGCATACTTAGACAACATTTATGTGAATTATTTCATCCAAACCTATTTTAGTAAGACATCATATAGTTTTGTCATGTCATCCTGTTTAGATACTCATCATATGTTGAATTATGCCATTACATGTTAAGTTATCCATCGTATATCTGAAACTGTGTCATTCTATCCTGTTTAGTTAGGCATCATATATGTGAAATTGTGTCATGCTGTCCTGTTTGTTTAGACAACATATATGTGTATTACCACATCTGTCTAACATACAATGTCTGTACATATAATTTATTTTCTTGTTTATCAGCCATTTGAATTGGAGGGGGCGATGGCAGTATCTAAGGGAGAAAAAACCCATTCTTCACAAAAGACAGTGCTACCCGTTGATGTAGATAGAACCATGGTTGTACTGGGCCACAAACTAGCCCCACCACACATAATCAAGACTCTTCCAGATTGCACACTTACACCGTTGGGCAGAGAACCAGCTACAACCCATCTAACCCCAACACCAGCGGATAGTAACCCACTTCTAGTTGACAGAGCACCATGTCCACCACAGAGTACCCCCACACGAGCAGTTGGTTAAGCAACTATAGTGCCCAAAGCATGAAGACCACCACAGCGAACCCAAACTCAACATATAAAGCTGAAGAGCAACTGTTCTCAGGTCAGATTCCATAGCTATGGTCCATACTCCTTTGTTGTTGCATCACTGTATTTACTCATACCAACTACTTTCGAATTTGAAGGATCCAATTGAAACTCCAACGGCGCGACATGTATGTTTTAAACCTATTTCTTTAATTGGATTGTTGTTCTAACTTCTTTCTCTATGTTGATTTCTGTTTCAGTTTTATAAATAGTTATGTTCTCATGTGATGCATATTACAAGTGTTGCCAATGTTGTGAAGTTTCTCACACTTATATTCTATCTATGTTGATGTGCCTTAAAAATATATGAGTTGAACCGTGTCTCTATCTCAATTTGGCAACATAAACTAGAATGATATGGATAATACACTGACCATAGTACATAGATATATGTTTGTTCCATGTTGTTATCCTGTCCACCTTACTACCGAACCGGTTTACCAAAATGAGTTTCGTATACTACATGCTAAACCTGTGATGTGTCTGCTTGTTTCTCTTGTAGTATGCGAACATAATATTGAGCACCCCACTATGCAATGGTAGAGAAAGTAATGCAGATAAGGTTCAAGATAGTGAGACAACCTTGTTGGTCTCCAAGAAAGGTGATAAAACGATCTTGTAGATAGTGAGAAAACCCCACAGTCCTACGTTGATGTAGTGTTCGAGTTACTGGCCAGTACCGCTGGCACAAGCTCTTCGAACTTGCTGCCTGAATCACTTCTTCTTCTTCAATCTCAGCTACAAGCTGAAAGGTATCAGTCAACTGTATTGTGGCAAGAAGCCGAAGGACTGAGGAAGTCCCTGCAGAATTCAGATGCATACTTTCTTGTGCAACAACAAGCACTGGAGGATTTAAGCGCCAAACAAGAGAAAGTTAATAAGCTTGATATGCATCTTGCCAACATTATGGGTACCCAGGATATTGTTTCTTGATCTCTTATGAAGTGGTTTCAGTTGTGGACTTGTTTTGCTGCGGCGTTTATTTGCACTGGTCGCCAACTTTGACAACCAGTGTATATGATATGCTGCTTTGTTCCATATATTTGCACTGGTGGCGAACTTTGATGCCCAGTGGATGTAATATGTGTAATAGCCGTGATAGCCTAGCGTAAGTTGCTTGCTTATTTATTTCCTTGTTGTCTTGTTTATTTGTTTGCTTGTAGTCAGTGCAGTTCTTTTTCTGCAGTTTGCTAGTGGCCGCAATAACCTATTTTTTAAAACTAGGACAGAATAACCATGGGCTACATATTAACTGTAGTTACCATGGGCCTCCTATGGGCCGTAGAAACAATGGGCCTTCTAAGGGCCGTAGAAACAATGGGCCTTCTACGAGCCGTAGCATCAATGGGCCTTCTACGGGCCGTATGATCGATCGGCCAAACATGGGCCAACAACGGACCGCATTATGGGCCTTGAACGGGCTAGAGATGGAAATGTCTGTTCATGGGCCGACCATAATAGGACGTTGTTAATCGGCCATATTTGATGACACTATGAAAATGGCCTAACGGATTAACGGGCCACAAACGGACCGACTATAACCACGTGCTGAATTTGGCCCACAATCAGAAAAGGCCAGTAGCAGGCCGTAAGTAACCGAATGCTGGAAATGAGCCCAAGAACAAATGGGCCCTGAGAAGGCCGAAAGATAACATGGGCTTGAAAGGGCCCAATGGAATAATGGGTCGTTAATGGGTATAAATCGATATACTGTTCATTACGGGCCAGTTTCACCACGGGCCGTTAATGGGCCAAGAGTTACAAAGTGCCTCATATGGGCCGAAAGACGTCATGTGCCAGACATGTGCCGGAAGTTACAACGGGCTGGAATCATATTGGATGGTCCAGATGACACTACTGGGCCTAATTCTGATAGGCCGTAATGAACCCTGGGTTAGCGGGCTGTAAATGGGCTATGTGCGAACAAGGCATTAACGTGCTTTCCTTGGGCCGGCCCGCTATCTTTTGACCAAGTCAAACGGTCCAGCCTTTTCACCGAAATGGGCCTCTTTTGGGACGTGCCATGTGTCAACATATCATAAGCACCTCCTGTCCAATGAGTGGATGAGATATGTCCCAGCGGTGAGCCAACACGTGTTTCCTCCGGCCAATGAGAATTTTACAAGTGGAAAATCCCGATTGGTCCAGGATGTTAACGGGTTATCGGATCCAAAACCGGACCCGATAGCTTAACGGTGACCTGTTACAGTCGATACCATGTGTCGGTCACCCTTGACGAAAGCACTTCTATGACGCGTGATTTATCATCATGGAAGTGGACACTTCCGTGATGATAATTTTGGTAATGTCATGGAACACTTCTACGACAGCACAGGTATGATTATCGTGATTCTGTCATAAAATCATCATGGATGTACATGCATGACAGAAAACGTGACCTATTGTGACAAACACGTAGCATCATGGAAGTGTATTTTTTTGTAGTGTTGGTGAGTGCTCCAAGTCATGATGGAAGATTCGACATTCCCTTAATATAACCGACTATATGTAAACCCTAGTACCCCTGGTGTCTATATAGACTAGAGGGTTTAATTCGTAGAAGCCAGGAGAACAATCACCATCCTATTAGTCTAGGGTTTAGTTCATCCTTGGTGTCGCTTGAAGCTATGTAGGTATTTCCCCAAAGAGGAAGGGATGATGCAGCACATCGGCGGTAGGTATTTCCCTCATATGTGAAACCAAGGTTATCGAACCAGTAGGAGAACTAAGCAACACAACATAAACAACACCTGCACAGAAATAATAACTTCTCACAACCCAACGTTTTAAAGGGGTTGTCAATCCCTTTCGTGGTACGGTGCCTCAAGATAGGCAAACAAACGTGAGTTAAATTTGTAGTAGATTGATAGATCGAACACCAAATAAATGGGGCAAGGTATTTTTTGGGTTTTTGGTTTAATAGATCTGAAAATAAATGCAAAGGAAAAGTAGATCACAAAGGCAAACAATATGAGAAAGAGACCCGGGGGCCGTAGGTTTCACTAGTGGCTTCTCTCGAGAAAAACAGCAAATGGTGGGTGAACAAATTACTGTTGGGCAATTGATAGAAATTCAAATACTCATGACGATATCCAGGCAATGATCATTCACTGGTGCGCGTCGGTCCTATACAAATAATTTTTTACCCCTTTTCACGACAACATTTTTGGAACCGTCGCCAACTGAGTGTGGGTGATAGGGGGGTCCTTCCCACACGACCCAGAAACCATCGGGGATAGGGAGCCTTGATGCATACAGTTGTCCCTATATAACCGTTTCCAATATCTCGAATATCCCAAATGCTTCATCCTCGCTACTCGTTTCTGCTCGCATTGCCATCACAGTCGGAGTTTTGTGGTTCTGCCTAAAACCAGACAAATTCTAGGCATGGGAGCTTTCCAAGAAAATTCTAGGCAGATTTCAGGCATGGGAGATTTACGATGCCTGGCACATCACAAACGGTTCATGATTATAAACCATGTAAGATAGGTAGACAATCACACACATTTAGCTTTCCCGCACCGTATGTGATAGTGTCTGACATCACACACGCTTTGCAAATGGCAACTGTGTGCATGCTCACACACGTTTCCTCTGTGTGAACCATCTCGGATTAAGGTGTATATCGCAAATGTTTGTGTTTTACCAACCATGTGTGCCGTAATGACCTGCACAACGTAATTTCTCCCTAATTTAATTGGTGCTATTTAAAATTGTACCTAATTTAAACTTGAAAGTAGGCTACAGATTTATTCATATCCACTGGGTTCAAACAACCAATGCATTATTCGATTGATAGGTACATATGTTTAAGAACTACATAAGCACCAAATAAAGAATGATGTACAAGGGTTCTATACTTGTACTATTACAGATGGTAAAGAAAGAGGCGACAAACATTCCAGTTGCTGAACAATGTGAAGCGGAATGACCCTATTGTGCTCTCTTGCATGCAGAAAGAATGCATGACTCTAATACAACCCCTTGTGATGGCCGGCCGCCAATCATGTAGTTTGAGAGGTAATCTTGAGTAAACTGCTTCAGGATCCACTGCAAAAGAAAAAAGAATCAGATATTGTCATCTAACACAACTCATTACGGGCAGTAAAATGAAGGCTACAGGGTTCTTACTTACCATCCTGCATTTCACTATTGTCTTGCATAAAGTGTAAACAAATAATTCGATTGACATCTTTTGACCAATTTTAGTAACAATCTTTATCAGTTTCCTCACTTGATGCTGGTTCATGAATATTTCATTGCCTCATGCGCAGAAAGGGTCAAAGTGTGGATCTTTCGCAATGATATATGTACCTAACACTACTAAGGAAAAGCCTATACACAGAGGTATAGAAGTAGCGCTGGTTAAAATAGGGCGCTCTTGCTACTTTGTAGTAGCGCGTTCCAGGAAAGCGCTCTATAGCTACAACTATAGCAGTCACGCTTGTGCAGCAAAAAGCGCTACCACTATAAATCCCACCGTGTTGGCGGTAGGCTAGGAATAGTAGTAGCGGTTCCGCGCAAAGCGCGCTACCACTATGGTCATTGTTGCAGCGCGTTTCCTGCGTAGAGCGCTACTGCTAAGAAAGAAAAGAAAAATGAAAAAAATAGAAAAGTAAATGAAAATGAAAGAAGTAGGAAACAGAGAAATGAAAAATATAAAATGTAAGGATAAACAAAAGAGATAACTACTTCCTATAGCAGTAGCATGTTTTGCTAAAATGCGCTATAGCTATCTTAGAAATAGCGCGTTTCCGGAAAATCGCTACTACTAGTTCGACTTAACCACCTCGGGCTCAAAATTTTGCTAAGTCCTCCTTTCCCCCCTCTCCCCCCTATTGCCCTACCTCCTATGTCTCCGCCGCCCGAGCCCGAGCCTGCCCTCACCGCCGCCGCTCTCGACCTCACCGTCGCCGCCCGAGCCCGCCTAGGACCGCCGCCTCCTGATCCCGAGCCCGCCCTCGCCGCCCCTACCTCCGCCACCGAGCACCTCCCTGTCACCGTCTCTCCCCTCTCTGTAAGCCCCCCACACCCTCTCTCTCTGCTTTTTCTTCCTCTGCCATGTTAATTAGCAGTAGTAGTAGATATTAATTAGTACTAGGGTTCATAGATAATGATTTTTACTAGTAGTAGTAGATGTTAATTAGTAGTAGTGATGGTACTAGTTAACTAGGGCAGTATGTTTAATAGTAGATGTTTTTTAGTTAGGGTAATAAAAGATGTTAAGTAGTATATAATGTAGATGTTAATTAGTTCAGTAGGGTTTAGTTTTTGAATTTAGTTTGTTTAACTAGATGTTAATTAGGGCAGTAGGGTTTAGTTTAGAGTAAAGTTTAGTTTAGTAGTTAACTAAATATAATCTATATTTGGTTTTTGAATTTAGTTTGAGGGAGCATGAGATTTGTGTAGATTTTCTTGAAGTGTCAAATGCAAGGAGATGCAAATTTGAAGTGGTCGGGATATATGAAAATTACTCAATTGTGTTTGCACATGTTTCGATTGTGCCGAAGTGGCTTTGTTGTTTCCAGGGAATGAAGCCGAGTGGCCTATGTTTTGCCGGAATGTTGATTAATTTCCGTTCCGGCAAATTTAAGGTTCTCGATTTGTCTACTTTTTAGCAAAAGTCATGCCGAAATTTTCCATGAATTTCAGCATCACTTGTGCTACAAACTAGGACATATCGAGTGCCCGGGATTTGCCGCACCGGGAAGGAGTCAACGTTCCTTCAAAGCATAAGCCTTTTTTATATCATTATTCATTTTATTAGGTCTAGAATTAATTGACTAGATTTAATCATAGGAAACATGGCTAGCAACGATGAAGGACAGAGTTCTGGTGACTGTGACAACGTGTACCTGGCGGCAGAGGAATTTTTGAGGGAAGCCGATGATCAATAGTTGATGTTGCTGGGTCCACCTGTCACATTGGAGACTAAGACCGACATCGAGACCGACACTGAGACTGAGACTGGCGCTGATATTGAGACCGGCATCGAGCCCGGCGTTGAGACTGAGACCGACATCGATACCGGCATTGACATTGAGACCGGCGCCGAGACTAGCGGAGCCGATATAGAACGAAAGCAAAGAGGTGATGGCTTCCAAACAAGCTCAGGACTACTAGACTGTTGGTCACGGAGGTGGACGACGGAAATTTTGAGCCAAACACGCCCGAGGAAGCACACACGTGCTACGAGAATCAAATAGGCTGCATCATACGGACAATCGCCACCATCAACAATGAGAAACTAAATAAGATAGATAATATGAGGCCCTCCCTCCTAAAGAAGTTGCACCATATATTCTTGTTCCCGGGCCGGAATGAAAAGGATTAAAAAGATCCATATAAGGACCGGGCAATAATGAAGATAAACAAACACGCCATGAGAAAGTTTAGCGACGCATTGGCTGCCTAGAAATAATGGGTGAAATATCGGATCGTCAATGAAAATGAACCCTACTTCGAGATTGTAAAGGATAATCTGATAATCACGGTAGAACACTTTCAAATATTCAAGGCGGCTTGCGAGGCCGAAGCTGCCAAAAAAAGTCGAAGTACATGAAGGGGCTTCAACAGAAGAACATTGGGTGCCACCACCTCGGAAGCCGTGGTTACGGTGGGAAGAGGTCCATATGGGTCAAGGAGGACGTGGAAGCCGCGAGTCTAGGCATCCCAGACCCCTTGGTGGAGTTCAGCGTCACGCAGGAGCATGACGTCCTCAGGGCCCGGCACCGCTGGGACCCAGTGAAGAAAGTGTTCGAGAAAAGGCGGTGACGATGGAGTTCATGAGACTGCTGGAAATTTTAGTTTCTGATCAATTCGACTGCATGTTAGTAATATTTGTTAGTGATCCTTGTGCCTTTTGCAGAGAGAGCAGCATAGGATTACAGCCGAAAGTGACTCGCTGTCTGAGGCGTTGGCGAGGCCCAAGTTGGACACTCCATTCCACCGGGCGTTGAACATATTGAAAAGACTCCCGATGGAGACTCGGCCGTTGTATGGACGCATGCACGGTGTCGGAGACGGCGCCATGTGGAAGAAGTACTACTATGAGACCATGGAGGAGAGAAAGAAAAGACAGAGGTTAACTGAAGAAAACATCGACAAGAAGGTCGAGATTGCGGTTGAAAACAAATCATCTGAGACAGTCGCAACAGCGGTAGCTGCCGCAAAATAGGTGCTTATAGATATGTCTACTACCTTGGTTCCGACTGTTTTCAATTGGAGTAGGCAAAATACAGAAAAAATGCAGCGGACTTTCCCCTTGCTGACTTCCTCGGGAGCTGCCTGAATAGCGCTGCACCAGCACCTGCAGCTGCACCTGCTCCCACACCGGCTCCTACACCTGCTCCCGCACCTACTCCGGCACCCGCTCCGGCACCGGACATGCTCGGCGGTGCTTCGTGTTTGGCTGAGCTCGACGCGCTCACGGTATCTGTCACACCGGCTGCTACCTCTTGAGCACTCTGTTGGATTTCCTTGAAGAGGAAAGGATGATGCAGCAAAGTAGCGTAAGTATTTCCCTTAGTTTTTGAGAACCAAGGTACCAATCCAGTAGGAGGCTACGCGCGAGTCCCTCGTACCTGCACAAAACAAATAACTCCTCGCAACCAACGTGATAAGGTGTTGTCAATCCCTTCACGGTCACTTACGAGAGTGAGATTTGATAGATATGATAAGATAATATTTTTGGTATTTTTATGATAAAAACAGAATTTTTGATGCGGAGTGCTATTTGGCATAATTTTAATGTAATTCTTCTTAATTGTGGTATGAATATTCGGATCCGAAAGATTCAAGACAAAAGTTCATATTGACATAAAAAATAATAATACTTCAAGTAGACTAAGTAAGCAATTATGTCTTCTCAAAATAACATGGCCAAAGAAAGTTCATCCATTCGTCACACAAGAATGCTCTCATCATGCACAACCTCGATGACAAGCCAAGCAATTGTTTCATACTTTAGTAATCTCAAACCTATGAACTTTCACGCAATATATGAGCGCGAGCCATGGACATAGCACTATGGGTGGAATAGAATATGACGATGGGGGTTATGTGGAGAAGACAAAAAAGGAGAAAGTCTCACATCAACGAGGCTAATTAATGGGCTATGGAGATGCCCATCGATTAATGTTAATGCAAGGAGTAGGGATTGCCATCCAACGGATGCACTTGATCTATAAATGTATGAAAGCTCAACAAAAGAAACTAAGTGGGTGCGCATCCAACTTGCTTGCTCATGAAGACCTAGGACACATGAGGAGGCCCATTGTTGGAATATACAATCCAAGTTCAATAATGAAAATTTACCACTAGTATATGAAAGTGACAAAACAAGAGACTCTCTATCATGAAGATTATGGTGCTACTTTGAAGCACAAGTGTGGAAAAAGATAGTAACATTGTCCCTTCTCTCTTTTTCTCTCATTTTTTTATTTGGGCCTTTCTTTTTTATGGCCTTTCTCTTTTTTTATGGCCTTTCTCTTTTTTTATATAAATCCTCACTTGGGACAATGCTCTATAAAATGATGATTATCACACTTCTATTTATTTACAACTCAATGATTACAACTCGATGCTAGAACAAAAGATGACTCTATATGAATGCCTCCGGCGGTGTACCGGGATATGCAATGAACCAAGAGTGACATGTATGAAAGAATTATGAATGGTGGATTTGCCACAAATACTATTTCAACTACATGATCACGCTAAGCAATATGACAATGATGAATGTGTCATGATAAACGGAATGGTGGAAAGTTGCATGGCAATATATCTCGGAATGGCTATGGAAATGCCATAATAGGTAGGTATGGTGGCGGTTTTGAGGAAGATATAAGGAGGTTTATGTGTGAAAGAGTGTATCATATCACGGGGTTTGGATGCACCGGCAAATTTTGCACCAACTCTCAATGTGAGAAAGGGCAATGCACGGTACCGAAGAGGCTAGCAATGATGGAAGGGTGAGAGTGCGTATAATCCATGGACTCGACATTAGTCATAAAGAACTCACATACTTATGCAAAAATCTAAAAGTTATCAAAAACCAAAGCACTACGCGCATGCTCCTAGGGGGATAGATTGATAGGAAAAGAACATCGCTCGTCCCCGACCGCCACTCATAAGGAGGACAATCAAATAACAACTCATGTTTCAAATTTGTTACATAACGTTTACCATACATGCATGCTACGGGACTTGCAAACTTCAACACAAGCATTTCTCAATTTCACAACTACTCAACTAGCACGACTTTGATATTATTACCTCAATATCTCAAAACAATCATCAAGTATCAAACTTCTCTTAGTATTCAAAACACTCATAAGAAAAAATTTACTAATCTTGAATACCTAGCATATTAGGATTTTAAGCAAATTACCATGCTATTTAAGACTCTCAAAATAATCTAAGTGAAGCATGAGAGATCAATAGTTTCTTAAAACAAATCCACCACCGTGCTCTAAAAGATATAAGTGAAGTACTAGAGCAAAACTATATAAGTCAAAATATATAAGTGAAGCACATAGAGTATTCTAACAAATTCCAAATCATGTATGGCTCTCTCCAAAGGTGTGTACAACAAGTATGATTGTGGTAAACTAGAAAGTAAAGACTCAAATCATACAAGACGCTCCAAGCAAAACACATATCATGTGGCGAAGAAAAATATAGCTCCAAGTAAAGTTACCGATAGAAGTAGACGAAAGAGGGGATGCCTTCCGGGGCATCCCCAAGCTTTGGCTTTTAGGTGTACTTAGATTATATTGGGGGTGCCATGGGAATCCCCAAGATTAGGCTCTTTCCACTCCTTGTTCAATAATCCATCAAATCTTTACCCAAAACATGAAAACTTCACAACACAAAACTCAAAGTAGAAAATCTTGTGTGCTCCGTTAGCGAAAGAAAACAAAAGACCACTTCAAGGTACTGTAATGAACTCATTATTTATTTATATTGGTGTTAAACCTAATGTATTCCCACTTATCTATGGTTTATAAACTATTCTCTAGCCTTAGATTCATCAAAATAAGCAAACAACACACGAAAAACAGAATCTGTCAAAAACAGAATAGTCTATAGTAATCTGTAGCTAGCGCAAGATCTGGAACCCCAAAAATTCTAAAATAAAGTGCTGGACGTGAGTAATTTATCTATTAATAATATGCAAAAATAATTAACTAAATATCACTTTCCAGATAAAAATGGCAGAAGTTCTCGTGAGCGCTAAAGTTTCTGTTTTTTACAGCAAGTTTAACAAGACTTTCCCCAAGTCTTCCCAACGGTTCTACTTGGCAAAAAAACTAATTAAACACAAAAAATACAACCAAAACAGAGGATAGACAAATTATTTATTACTAAACAGGAGAAAAAAGCAAGCAATAAAAATAAAATTGGGTTGCCTCCCAACAAGCGCTATCGTTTAACGCCCCTAGCTAGGCATAATAAGGATAGATCTAGGTATTGCCATCTTTGGTAGGCAATCCATAAGTGGCTCTCATAATAGATTCATAAGGTAATTTAATTTTCTTTCTAGGAAGTGTTCCATGCCTTTTGCTTAATGGAAATTGTAATCTAATATTTCCTTCCTTCATATCAATAATTGCACCAATCGTTCTAAGGAAAGGTCTACCAAGAATAATAGGACATGAAGGATTGCAATCTATGTCAAGAACAATAAAATCTATGGGCACATAATTCCTATTTGCAACAATAAGAACATCATTAATTCTTCCCATAGGTTTCTTAATAGTGGAATCCGCAACGTGCAAGTTTAGAGAGCAATCATTAAAATCACGGAAACCTAACAAATCACACAAAGTCTTTGGAATCATGGAAACGCTAGCACCCAAATCACACAAATCATAGCATTCATGATCTTCAATTTTAATTTTAATAGTTGGTTCCCACTCATCATAAAGTTTTATAGGGATAGAAACTTTCAATTCAAGTTTTTCTTCATAATATTGCATTAAGGCATCAATGATATGTTTAGTAAACGCTTTATTTTGACTATAAGCATGAGGAGAATTTAGCACGGATTGCAACAATGAAATGCAATCAATCAAAGATCAATTTTCATAATTAAATTCCTTTAAATCCAAGATAGTGTGTTTAGCAACATCTAGGGTTTTAATTTCTTCAACCCCACTTTTATCAATTTTAGCATCAAGATCTAAGAACTCCGAATTTTTGGAACGCCTTCTAGGTAAAGGTGGATCATATTCAGTCTCGTCGTTATCAAGATTCATATTGCAAAACAAAGATTTAATAGGGGACACATCAATAACTTTTAGATCTTCAGCTTTATTTTCATAGGAAGTAGAAGAACACGCTCTTATAAAGGCATCTTTCTTAGCACGCATCCTAGCGGTTCTTTCTTTGCACTCATCAACGGAAATTCTCATGGCTTTGAGAGACACATCGATATCATACTTAGGAGGAATAGATCTAAGTTTCAAAGAATCAAAATCAAGAGAAATTCTATCAACGTTCCTAGCCAAATCATCAATCTTAAGCAATTTTTCTTCAATCAAAGCATTGAAATTCTTTTGCGAAGTAATAAATTCTTTAATATTAGATTCAAAATCAGAGGGCATCTTATTATAATTTCCATAAGAATTGTTGTAGGAATTACCATAATTATCCACAAATTTTGTATAATCATCCACAAATTCAAACCATGAGTAGGGAAATTACGTATCATTAATTTCATCCTCTCCCAAGCTTGTGCAACATGTTCATGATCAAGTTGCTTAAAACTCATAATATCGTTTCTAAGGGAGATGATCTTAGCGGGAGGAAAATACTTAGAGATAAAAGCATCTTTGCACTTATTCCAAGAATCAATACCATTTTTAGGCAAAGACGAAAACCAAGCTTTAGCACGATCTCTGAGCGAAAAAGGAAATAGCTTCAATTTAACAATATCATTATCCACATCTTTCTTCTTTTGCATATCACATAGATCAACGAAGCTATTTAGATGGGTAGCGGCATCTTCACTAGGAAGGCCGGTAAACGAATCTTTCATAACATGTTCAGCAAGGCAGCATTAATTTCACAAGATTCAACGTCGGTAAGAGGAGCAATCGGAGTGCTAGTAAAATCATTGTTGTTGGTATTGGTAAAGTCACACAATTTAGTGTTATCTTGAGCCATCGTGACAAGCAAGCAAACTAACACACAAGCAAACAAAAAACAAGCGGGCAAAAAGAGGCAAATATAGCAAGAGAGGGAGGATAGAGAGAGAGAGGACGAATAAAACGGCAAGGGTGAAGTGGGGGAGAGGAAAACGAGAGGAAAATGGCAAATAATGTAATGTGTGAGATAAGGATATGTGATGGGTACTTGGTATATTGACTTTTGCGTAGACTCCCTGGCAATGGCGCCATAAATCCTTCTTGCTAGCTCTTGAGCACTGCGTTGGATTTCCTTGAAGAGGAAAGGATGATGCAGCAAAGTAGCATAAGTATTTCCCTCCATTTTTGAGAACCAAGGTATCAATCCAGTAGGAGGCTACGTGCGAGTCCCTCATGCCTGCACAAAACAAATAACTCCTCGCAACCAACGCGATAAGGGGTTGTCAATCCCTTCATGGTCACTTACGAGAGTGAGATCTAATAGATATGATAAGATAATATTTTTGGTATTTTTATGATAGAGATGCAAAGTAAAATAAAAGCAAAGTAAAAAAGCAAAGGAAATAACTAAGTACTGGAAGATTAATATGATGAAGATAGACCCATGGGCCATAGGTTTGACTAGTGGCTTCTCTCAAGAGCATAAGTATTTTACGGTGGGTGAACGAATTACTGTTGAGCAATTGACAGAATTGAGCACAGTTATGAGAATATTTAGGTATGATCATGTATATAGGCATCACGTCCGAGACAAGTAGACCAACTCCTGTCTGCATCTACTACTATTACTCCACTCATCGACCGCCATCCAGCATGCATCTAGAGCATTAAGTTCATAAAACAGAGTAACGCCTTAAGCAGGAGGACATGATGTAGAGTGATAGCTTCATGCAATATGATAAAAACCCCATCTTGTTATCCTCGATGGCAACAATACAATATGTGCCTTTCTGCCCCTATAGTCACTGGGATAGGACACCGCAAGATTGAACCCAAAGCTAAGCACTTTTCCCATTGCAAGAAAGATCAATCTAGTAGGCCAAACCAAACTTTTAATTTGAAGAGACTTGCAAAGATAACCAATCATACATAAAAGAATTCAGAGGCGTTTCAAATATTGTTCATAGATAGACTTGATCATAAAACCCCAATTCATCGGTCTCAACAAACACACCGCAAAAAGAAGATTACATCGCATAGATCTCCACAAGAGAGGGGGAGAACATTGTATTGAGATCCAAAAAAGAGAGAAGAAGCCATCTAGCTAATAACTATGGACCCGAAGGTCTGAGGTGAACTACTCACACTACATCGGAGGGGCTATGGGGTTGATGTAGAAGCCCTCCATGATGGATACCCCCTCCGGCGGAGCTCCGGAATAGGCCCCAAGATGGGATCTCATGGATACAGAAATTTGTGGTGGTGGAATTAGGGTTTTGGCTCCGTATCTAATCGTTTGGGGGTACGTAGGTATATATAGGAGGAAGGAGTACGTTGGTGGAGCAATAGGGGGCCCACGAGGGTGGAGGACGCGCCTGGGAGGGGGGGTAGGCACGCCCCCTACCTCGTGGCCTCCTCCTTTGTTTCTTGGCGTAGGGTCCAAGTCTCCTAGATCATGTTCGGTAAGAAAATGATGTTCCTGAAGGTTTCATTCCGTTTGGACTCCGTTTGATATTCCTTTTCTTCGAAACCCTAAAATAGGCAAAAAAAACAGCAATTCTGGGTTGGGTCTCCGGTTAATAGGTTAGTCCCAAAAATAATATAAAAGTGGATAATAAAGCCCAATAATGTCTAAAACAGTAGATAATATAGCATGGAGCAATCAAAAATTATAGATACGTTGGAGACGTATCACTGGGCCCCTCCAATAAATGTATAATCTCCCGTTTTTGTTGCCTTTCGGATGTCTCACGTTGCAGACTTTTCTTTGCAGGCCAATGAAACCCCATGCACCATATTGTATAGCATCGGTGATCAGAAGGTGGACGTGGGGAAGGCGACGATAATGGAGCCGAAGGAACCATTGTTCCACGGCCGGCTGATCCCCCCGGACGTCTTCAAGGTTTTCGTGGCCAGTGTCAAACCGGGCCACGAGAATTTGGCTCCTCTGGTACTAGTGGGGGATGACGACAAGACCCCGCGACGGCTTGGTGATTGTTGCAATGGGTGGGTCCTGTTGTGGTCAAAGAGGGTGCTTCGTCTGGAGGCGGCCGGGAGCACACCCACGAGCACGCAGTTAGGTATGAACATCAAAACCTCACCTACCCAATTAGCATCGGCTGATGTGCTGGGTGATAGCGGAGGGGCTGAGGAAGAGGCTCCATTAGTCCCTGGTGACGTCGCCATAAATGAGGATGAGGATGACGATGACACTCAACAGTATGTCAATACTGGCGCCTACTTAGGGTTTGAGCATCATCAGTCGGTGCCCGAATAGCCGCCTTCGGAGTCTGAACGTATTATGGAAAACCTTCCGGTAGTAAAGAAGTCTAGGAAGAGACCGAGGAAAGGCAAAAAAGCTACTTCTATGATCCAGCCGCCTCAGCAGCCTCGGGTTCAAGACCGTATAGATATCCCTGGTGCGGCAAAATGGTATATCCCCGGTCAACCAATCCTAGCTAAAGCAGCGCTAGGTGCCAGATTCGATGATTTAAGGAGACTTCATGACGATGTGCTACAGATAGAGAAAGGCCTCATCGCCTGAAAAAATCCAGGATACCCACTCTACGTGGTTAACATGCCGCGGCAATTGTCGTACGTCAAGACATTCCCCGCGGAGAAGTTCTTCCTTCGATTCGATTACATCTTCGACATGTTTCACTTGAAGAAGCTGGATTTTACATTTGTTCGCCTTTATGCCTTGCACATGAACTACCTCATCGGGGTTGAGCAGATACCTCATATCTGTGTCGCTGACCCGTACTTCATGCACGAGGGCTTCTTGGGAGTCTGTGCAGAGCACCGTGAATACGTGAGGGAATACATCGCCAATTTCATGCTCGCCAATAAGGACAAGGAGGCGATTCTCGTGCCTTATCATCCCATGTAAGTCATCCGCACGGATATCCTTCCTTTGATTTCAATCATTCATTTGCACGGTGGAGGCTAATTAATTTGAGGTGTACTTATTTTGCGCATCAGTGGGATACTCCCACGCTCCTTACTTGGACTCGTTGAAGAACATTAACAAAAAGGATTACACCCACATCAAGTCTATTCTCGACAGTGCTATGTTTTACTACGGCACACGAGGTGGAAAGGTCAAGGACAAGAAGAAAAGGGACG
This sequence comes from Triticum dicoccoides, assembly GCF_002162155.2. Classification (NCBI taxonomy): domain Eukaryota; kingdom Viridiplantae; phylum Streptophyta; class Magnoliopsida; order Poales; family Poaceae; genus Triticum; species Triticum dicoccoides. Next base: position 116,070,513 of record NC_041384.1, on the reverse strand, counting down.
GCAGGCCCGCCTTCGGCCTTAAGACTGACTTTTGTTGCATCCAGCAACCGAGTGATTCTCTTAATGATTGATTCTATGCCCTACACCACATGCTGGAGTATAGATGGGATCACCAGAACCTTCGCATGTCACCTAGATCCGGCGATGCCCATATTCTTCAATGGGCAAAGAACTTAGGAGATATCGAGGATCATCAATTTCGAGCTGAGTTCTATCACATCCAGCACGAACTTTCCCAAATCATCATGAAGGAGGTCGTCGGAAAAGCAGGGATGTTCTACGAAGAAGGAAAAATGTCGCGGGAAGACGTCCGAACACGTGTAGTCGCTCAGCGTCTTGACCTGAAGCCTTTCACTAAGCTCGGGGACTATCTCCCTGACTTGGATGGATGGCACGACATGGAGTGATTGTCGAGATATGATAATGTGTCCGTTTTGTCCATACTATCTGTATGGCGAAACTTTATTTGTGATGTAATTAAACTGTCCTCCTCGACTAGCGAAGATCACTCTAGTTAGGGCATTTTGGGTACGATGAACTTTGTTATTTATGTATGATATGTTGCTTCTATTTTTGCCAAGTCTGTCTCCTTCTGTTGCTTAACTATATATGTTGCATATCATCGACTCATGTGACGAGGCATGTGTATAGATCATTGATGGCGAAGAAGTGCTACACCAGGAGTATACGACGAGTGGCCGGAATGTCAGGCCCAGGTGTATCAGTTTCTAGTTTTTGAGCGACAGCCAAAATTTAGTTTAGGTTCACGCTAATGCGAGAGAGGGATACGAACTCATGTACTGCATAGTTCTGCTCTCACTCAAAGTGATAGCTCTTCTCGCGTATATCACTGTTTAGATGGATGACGATGTAGTTGCAAGTAATCGAGACTTGTATCACTATTTTTGAGATGATGACGAGAGACCACTTTGTGTTGGATGATGATTATGATGATGACATGATTTGATGAGACTATTTGTATGTATATGCTATGATTACATTTGTATGTGTATGATATGCTAAAGATTATTCTATAAAGCCTATTCAAATACAAAACAAATATGCAGAAAAAAACATAAACTAATAAAACTAGCAGTAGTGAGGGGAACAAAGTTAGCAGTAGTGCTCCCTTACTAGTAGCGCTTCTTGCTAAAAAGCGTTGCAGATATTAGCAGCACCGCTCTACACTAAAGCGCACTACTGCTAGCCACGTATAGCAGTAGCGTGGGACGACAGGTGCTACTACTACACGTTAGCTGTAGTGGCTTATCAGTAGCGCGTCGTCCCGCGCTACTGATAGGCAAAATACCCACGCTACTGCTAGGGTTTTCCCTAGTAGTGTAAAAGCACCAAGTTAATATTAGAAGCTAAACAACAATTGAAAAATGATGTAGTACAACATTCCATCCATCCCATTATATAAGATTTTATTACATGTATATCTAGACATCATCAGAACATTAACGTAACACTCTTCCTTGTAGCTATGTAGCCTGGGATTGCATATTTAGTCATTCAGTACAATGCATGTTGCTAAACAACAATTGAAAAACGAAAAGGCATGGTAACTGCAATATCCTTAACATCAACCAAATATCCTAATTCATAGTGGTATTGTTGAAACTGTTATTGATGAAATTGAACCGCACAGCAAATAGTTGCACCTATAGAGCATCACATTGTGAAGAACTGAAATAAACAAGTCATAAGGACATCTCTAGGCGATCCTTAAAAAGTTAAAGGACTAAAACCCTTAGTGGATATATATGTGCTGCAGCAATTTTTGGCCTTTTCTAGTCTATGCCCTAAACATAAGGTTGCAAACTTCAATTTGATCAAGTTCAAAGCAGGTTCAACCGAAAAGTAGCATGCATTCAAACATAAACATAGATAGTTTTTCATAACCAAACATAAAACATAAATTTAAAGCTAAACTACTTTCGGTCGAAGTAGAGGTCCAGCCAATCCTCCCTCGTCATGTACGGTGTGCCGTGAGCCGGGTCCGGGCCAGTACCGTCGTCGGGGTCGTTGGGGAAGCCACTCCTCCACTCATCGACTTCGATCTCCTCATCCTAGGGGCCCACCTCAACGCCCTCTATGTTGTTGTCACCGCCGCATTTGAGCGCGATAACCTCGCCGCCCTCCGCGCCGCCGTCCTCGGCGCCTTCGACCTCATCATCGGAGGAGAGCATGATAACCTCGCCGCCCTTTGCGCCCGCAAATATCGCCTGCTGCGCCTCCACGAGCTCTGGGTGCTGCCGGTGGAGCTCTTGCATGTAGGCCTCATCGACGGCCTCGTCCTCGAGACACTCCCATGCCTCGCGGTCCTCCCGCACCATAGTCGAGCTCACCACCCCTGGCTTCGGTGGAATGAGGTGGACCAGACGTGCGCCGAAGGGGAAATTGAGCCTAGCCGCCGCGCCGTGGTAGCGGACCTGCCAGCGGTCGTACACCATGGCTTCGAGCTCGGCCGTGCGGAAGCTACCGAGCCACCGGCCGGTGTGGGTCTCTCAATCTGTAATCTCGGTGACCCACGTGCCCCACCGCCGCTGCCGGACCCCGTGGTAGGACTTCGTCGGCTGTCGGGTCCGGGGGAGGACGGGGAAGTCCTCGAACCAGCGCAGGGGCGTGGCGGCGGGGGGATTGGGGGACTGGCGATGGCAGATTGGGCCCGCGAAGGACGATGGGGACACCTCGGCGGCCACCTCGCCGGCGTCGGGCGAAAAGGCTGCGATAAACCTCTTTTTGGCCATTGGCTACTCGAGCTGCCCGGCACACAGGCAAAGGTTGAGGATGGAGGCGCTAGCGATGGCGGCGACCTACCAATGGTTTCGAGGGTTGTGTATGTCTGTGTGAGCGAAGGTTGTGTTTGAGGAAATACTGTGGCAACTGAAAATTTTAGTAGGCGGGAGTAACAAGGCGGGGCTACTGAAAATTTGGATCAAGGGTGAGCAAGTATTTTTGAGATTGCAAGGATGAAGAGGCGGGAGTAAAATGTTGGGGCTACTAAAAATTTGTATTAAGGGACTGAAGTAGAGAGGGATGCAGAGGCGGGAGTTTGGGGGGAGCGAGCTAGTGTGATTGACGTGCCGGCTGTGGACTGTAGCCGATGCACCTTCTCTCGTAAGCCATAGGCGTACATACATCGATGGTGCTCCAAGATATTTTTTTACTACATCTCACACGGTTGGTGAGAATAAACTGTGTGGGATCTACTTGATTTGAATTACAAATGGGGTCACAATGGCAATGGACGGTGTTTGAATTGCTAGACCTTTTATCTGTAGTGAACATGCAACTGTATGTGTGTCGTAAAAGAATTGGAATTATTCTGGGGTCGTTTGGACATTTCATACATTAAAATGGGTTCCTAGCCATTTCAGGTGCACAAATGAAAATTAAACTACATGCACATGCTCCGGTGCATACAAATTGGTTGAAAAATCAAATTTGTGTCCTTCAGTGCGTGCTTAGGCCCCATGGAAGAAATGGGAATGGATTTTTTGGGGTTTGTTTGGCCTTTTTTATATATTAACTGGGTGTTCTAGGCATTTTATGTGCATAATTTAAATTTGAACTACACGCACATGCTCCAATGCACTAAAGTTGGTTGAAAAATCACATGTGTGTCCTTGGGTGAATTTCAAACACCAGGGCACTGTTGATTGCCAGCAAAACGTTGAGATAACTGGTTTTTAAATTCAAGTAAATCCAAAACTCATTTGAAATTCATGAAACTTGGCATGCTATCATGCAGTGGGATCAACATGCCATGGTGAAAATTTTGTCCCATTTGGGGCTAGTTTGGGTATGAGCTTCTCAAAAACCAGAGCTTCTCACAACAAGCATGATGGTTTCGATAGGGAACGCACCACCTTTGGGGACGAGACGATATCCGTTGCCTCTTATTGCTTTCAAAAAATTTCTAGTGTCAACATAGAACAAGAGGAGTGTTGTGTTCAATCTTGGAATTTTTCGGGGTTCCTTTAGCCTTTTTATACATTAATTGGGTTTTCTAGGCATTTTATGTGCATAATTCAAATTTGAACTACAAGCACATGCTCCAATGCACCAATGTTGGTTGTAAAATCACATGTGTGTCCTTGGGTGAATTCGTGGGTCACATGCAAGAGATGGGAATGAATTTCAAACACTAGGGCACTGTTGATTGCTGGCAAAACATTGAGATGCTTGGTTTTTAAATTCTAGTAAATCCAAAACTCGTCTAAAATTCATGAAACTTGGCATGCTATCATGGAGCGACATCATCATGCCGTGGTGAAAATTTTGTCCCATTTGGCGCAGGTTTGGTATAAGCTTCTCACAAATCAGGGCTTCTCACAACAAGCATCATAGTTTCGATAGGGAACGTACCACCTTTGGGGACGAGACGATATCCGTTGCCTCTTATTGCTTTCAAAAAATTTCCAGTGTCAACATAGAACAACAGGAGTGTTGTGTTTATCTTGGAATTTCCGGGGTTCGTTTGGCCTGTTTTATACATTAACTGGGATTTCTAGGAATTTTATGTGCATAATTCAAATTTGAACTATAAGCACATGCTCCAATGCACCAAAGTTGGTTCAAAAATCACATGTGTGTCCTTGGGTGAATTTCTGGGTCCCATGCAAGAGATGGGAATGAAATTCAAACACCATGGCACTATTGATTGCCAGCAAAATGTTGAGATGACTAGTTTTAAATTCTAGTAAATCCAAAACTCGTCTGAAATTCATGAAACTTGGCATGCTATCATGGAGCGGCATCAACATGCCATGGTGAAAATTTTGTCCCATTTGGGGCAGGTTCAGGTATAAGCTTCTCACAAACCAGAGCTTCTCACAACAAGCATGATGGTTTTGATACGGAACGTACCACCTTTGGTGATGGGACGATATCCGCTGCCTCTTATTGCTTTCAAAAAATTTCTAGTGTCAACATAGAACAAGAGGAGTGTTGTGTTCAATCTTGGAATTTTTCGGGGTTCGTTTGGCCTTTTTATACATTATCTGGGTTTTCTAGGCATTTTATGTGCATAATTCAAATTTGAACTACAAGCACATGCTCCAATGCACTAAAGTTGGTTGAAAAATCACATGTGTGTCCCTAGGTGAATTTCTTGTTCCCATGCAAGAGATGGGAATGAAATTCAAACACTAGGGCATTGTTGATTGCCGGCAAAACATTGAGATGCGTGGTTTTTAAACTCTAGTAATCCGAAACTCGTCTGAAATTCATGAACTTGGCATGCTATCATGGAGCGGCATCAACATGCCCTAGCAAAAACTTTGTCCCATTTGGGGCAGGTTCGGGTATAAGCTTCTCACAAACCAGAGCTTCTCACAACAAGCATGATGGTTTTGATAGGGAACGTCCCACCTTTGTGGACGAAATGATATCGATTGCCTCTTATTGCTTTCAAATATTTTCTAGTGTCAACATAGAACAACAGGAGTATTGTGTCAATTTTTGTGATTTTTTGGTGTTTGTTTGGACATTTTTATGCATTAACTGTGTTTTCTAGGAATTTTATGTGCATAATTCAAATTTGAACTACAAGCACATGCGCCAATGCACTAAGGTTGGTTGAAAAATCTAATATGTGTCCTTGGGTGAATTTCTAGGCCCCATGTAAGAGATGGGAATGAAATTCAAACACCAGGGCACTGTTGATTGCTGACACCACATTGAGATGCCGACATTTTAAATTCTAGTAAATCCAAAACTTGTCTGAAATTCAAGAAACTTGGCATGCTATCTTGGAGCGGCATCAACATGCCGTGTTAAAAAATTGTCCCATTTGGGGCAGGTTCGGGTCTATGCTTCTCACAAACCAGAGCTTCTCACAACAAGCATGAGGGTTTCGGTAGGGAACATCCCTCCTTTGGGGACGAAACAATATCCATTACCTCTTATTGCTTCCAAAAAATTTCTCGTGTCAACATAGAACAACAGGAGTGTTGTGTCAATTTTTGGGATTTTTCGGGGTTCGCTTAGACATTTTTATGCATTAACTGAGTTTTCAATGCATTTATGTGCATAATTCAAATTTGAACTACATGCACATGCTCCACTGCATATAAATTGGTTGAAAAATAAAATATGTGTCCTTGGGTGCATGCTTAGGTCCCATTCAAGAAATGGGAATGCATTTCAAAAACTAGGGCACCGTTGATTGCCGGCAAAACATTGAGATGCCTGGTTTTAAAACTCTAGTAAATCCAAAACTCGTCTGAAATTACTAAAACTTAGCATGCTATCATGGAGCAGAATCAACATGTCGTGGTAAGTTTTTTGTCCCATTTGGGGCAGGTTTGGGTATATTCTTCTCACAAACCAGAGCTTCTCACAACAAGCATGATGGTTTCGGTAGGAAACGCCCCACCTTTGGGGACGAAACGATATCCATTGCCTCGTATTGCTTTCAAAAATTTTCTCGTGTCAACATAGAACAACAGGAGTGTTGTGTTTTTTTGTGATTTTTGGGGTTCGTTTGGACATTTTTATGCATTAAGTAAATTTTCAATGCATTTATGTGCTTAATTCAAATTTGAACTACATGCACATGCTCCAATGCATATAAATTTGTTGAAAAATCAAATTTGTGTCCTTGGGTGCATGCTTAGGTCCCATGCAATAAATGGGAATGAATTTCAAACACCAGGGCACCGTTGATTGCCGACAAAACATTGAGATGCCTTGTTTTTAAATTCTAGTAAATCCAAAACTCATCTGAAATTCATGAAACTTGGCATGCTATCATGGAATGGCGCCCGACATGATGTGGTATTTTTCGTGTGCATTTTTAGAGAAGGCACACTCGAATAATGACAGCCAACAAAGGCATTTTGAAAAAACAGCTGCCACTTAATATCTCAAACGTTTGTATAATTCAAAACGTGTGCGTACTGTTAACCATTCACGTGACGCCACGTGTCTTGTTTTTAATGGCTGTATGAGGTGCCGTGCGTACAGCTGCATGACCTTGACTGAATGGGGGGCATGCGAGCGCAGTCCGGTGTACAGGTTGACCAAGAGGCATGCAAGCTGTCCTCCAATGCGCAGGCTCACCGGGAAGCGTGTGAGCTTTACGCTGCGCAGGCTCACTAGGAAGCGAGCCCTTTGACTTCCATGGCCGCCCGCTTTCCTCTCCATTAATGGAGCCCCAGCCGCTGTTTAATATGGGTGACCTTAATGTCCGCCTCTCATTCCCCTCCGCCTTGCAGACCTCCACCGCCATGGCGCAGAATGATCATTTGCCACTAGTCTTCAAGTTTGGTGAAGTCGACTCCGAGGCGAAGGAGATATAAAATAAGGAGGAATGGGGCCTCATTGACATGGCCCAGAACGAGTTGGCCGCGGCGGTTGCTGCCCCCACTCCCGTCCACGCGCCCGCGCCAGCGACCATCCCCATAGCATTGACGGGCTGGTCATCAAGCACTATCGCAGAGCTGGAAGCCGCGGGCGTCAGTGAGGTCTCTGCGGAGCCCCGACCCACGCGAGATCATGTACATGCCAGTGCCAACGCCCGTGCCCATGCGTGCCCCTCCACCCACCGTGCCGCCGGCCCCCGTGCATTTGGCTGCATCCGCCGTGCTCGTGCGCGCCCCTCCACCCACCACCGTGCCGGTCCCCATGCGTTTGGCTGCACCCACTGCACCCGTGCCCGTACCCGTGCTCGTGAGCCCCCCCCCTCAACGGCATGGGACGCTGTCGTCGACCGCTACCTCTCAGCGATGCCAGTTGCCGTCCTCCCGCACCCTGCTCGTCGATCGCGCGATGACATGATGTTTGATTTACAAGTGAAGAACATTTTGTGCTGCCTTGAATTCATCTACAACGGCGTCCTGGAGGACGACAACAACAACGACGGCGCGGCACGCCGCCTCCTTCGTTGTCGGAAATAGTTTTTTGGGGGTTTAATATTGTATCTTGAATTCTCGATCATATGAATATAAATGTTTATCTAGTAACATTGCCATTTGTGAACCTTGCAACACTGGGATTTGTCAAAATATGCAGCTACAAATCACTAGCACTATCTAATTTTTGCAACTAAAATCACTAGCACTATTCATACGGACACCACTAGCAGGCGTGAGTTCATGGAAGCATATGCAAATGTACCATTGATTACATACAACAAGTCATCAACCCACAACGACAATGAGAATACACATTGGATTATAGATCATTTCCAACAAAACATTCTAGTAAAGTTTTTCTCACACAAAAAATAACAAAGCGATGAAATGAACTTCAGCTCAACCACTCGTCGGCGTTGGAAATGCTTGCTTTGAACCAAAAGTGATTCTTAGGGAAGGGCCAGCTACTGTCAATCTCGAGACCAACACAGGGCTGATCATCCAGGCTGAAGCAGCCTATTTCTATACCCATATTGGGACGGTAGGGAAGCATCGTAATGTCCGAGGTATAGATACATTTGCTTCTCAAAAATGGTAGTAACATTGTGTCAATAGCAGCTGGATCGCCTTCCCCCATCATTGGATAGTTTTGTCCAAGGAAGAGCGAGTTTCCTCCAAGACTTTCAATACTGAACCAGGGAGAAGGTGTTGGCGCTAGTACACCAGTATCCATCCCGAATACCCTACAACGGATGTTGGAATAGGTCCAGAGAGTGCGACCATATGAGACAACACCTGCTTCCTTAGTAACATCGCCAGTGCCCGTATACAGACAAGAAGAGGTGATCCATCGTAATAAGTTGCCAGGCGCCACTAAGTATATGGGTCCTGCTCGTCCTCATGCTCGTGAATAAAATTTTCAAGTATAGGTGGTGGAATGTTCACAGGACCTTGGAAACACAAGAAGGTTAATTAGTAAAGGGAAACTAGCTAACCCGCATGCATGTGGATGAAAGAATTATAATTACGATGGAAGACAAACATACCGAAATCATGAGGATTCCATGCAAAAACAGTGCCACGAGTGGTGGCAGCAAACACAAGACCCTCGTATTGAATTGCATCATAGTACTCATCCGTGTATAGAAACTGATTTTTGAACAACATCCATCGAGTCAAACAATGAAGGACGACAACAAGCTTGTCAAAGATAGAGACAACATAAGCATTCCTATAACCCCAAGAGCGGTTTGGAACTCAACAAATTGATATCTTCCGTAGACGACAGTCAACATGATCGTATTTGAACTCACGTAGAATACCGGTGTACTCAACCTCTGGGTTGTCATTTAAGATTTTTCGAAGTGGAACCCGGTGACGAGTGTACACATTCACAAGTTCCCACTCGCAGTTGTACCCAATATAAACAAACCAATCTCCATTTGTGACTTCCCAAGCCTTTCCCTCAAGCGATGGCATCTTAACATCATATGTATCATTATCAAGCGGCATCAACTTACACAAGGCGAGGCTTCCCTCATCCCCATGCCAGTCAGCAAGGTCACGACGAAGAAGATAGGGGAGATCAAACCGCTCCTGAACCCTTGGTTTCCTTGTAATGATGTTATTAGTTGAGTCGAGAATGGTCTCAAACGAACCTGCCATGCTAGCCAAGGTGATGACGTCGCACCGATCAATGAGTTCCTCCACCGCGTCATCATTCAGATCAGGGCAAGAATAACAGGGTCGTTTCCAGCTTGTTCCCTCCATGGAGAAGAAGATCAAACAATGGCAGAAGGAACGGTGAAGGCAAATGGAGGAGGGAGGAAGAGCTATTGTGTGACAGCAGTTCCAAATCAAGAGGGAAAGGCGAAGAGGCGGTGGACGGTTGCCACAGTACACGAAGAGGTGCCTGGGGAGTGAACGGTTGCCACAGAGGTCACACACTGATGACAAGGGCTGAGTGAACCGCATGCAATCCCATCGCACAACACACATGTCTTGTTAAGTTGAACCATTTATGTACTCTTGTGTCAACGCAAACAGTTCATCCGTGTGAACTGCATGCCGTATATCACACACACCTTGATCTGGCTGACCGTTTCTTTTGTGTTGCCTAATCACAAACAGTTCATCCGAGTGAACCGTATGCTCTATATCACACACACCTTCATCTGGCTGCCCGTTTCTTTTGTGTTGCCTAATCACAAATAGTTCATCTGAGTGAACCGTATGCTGTGTATCGCACACGCCTTCATCTGGCTGCCCGTTTCTTTTGTTCCTCCTCATTGCAAACAGTTAATTGAACTTAACTGTATGCCCTTCATCGCACATGCAACTAAAACCTAAACTGTGTTTGGTGCATCCGTCATCGCAAACATTTTATACAATTCTGATGGATTTCATACTGCGTCGTTTGTGATTATGGCATCACACACAATTTCTCGAAGGGTCTCTGATTATAGTGTTGCGTTAGCAGCATCCTGCAGTAGTGATTACATAACCATCACCTCCAAGATTAGTAGACCGACTCCTGCCTGCATCTACTACTATTACTCCACACATTGACAGCTATCCAGCATGCATCTAGTCTATTAAGTTCATGGAAAAATGGAGTAATGCAATAAGAACGATGACATGATGTAGACAAGATCTATCTATGTAGAGATAGACAACATTGTTTTATACTTAGTAGCAATGATACATATATGGCGGTTCCCTTTCTCTCACTGGGATGAAGCATCGTAAGATCGAACCTACTACAAAGCACCTCTTCCCATTGCAAGATAAATAGATCAAGTTGGCCAAACACAACCCAAATATCGGAGAAGAAATACGAGGCTATAAGAGATCATGCATAAAAGAGATCAAAGAAACTCAAATACTTTCATGGATATAAAAACATAGATCTGATCATAAAGTCGAAGTTGATCGATCCCAACAAACACACCGCAAAAGAGTTACATCATATGGATCTCCAAGAGACCATTGTATTGAGAATCAAGAGACAGAGATGAAGCCATCTAGCTACTAACTACGGACCCGAAGGTCTACAAAGAACTACTCACGCATCATCGGAGAGGCACTAATGGAGGTGGTGAACCCCATCCGAGATGGTGTCTAGATTGGATCTGGTGGTTCTGGACTTTGTGGCGGATGGATGAATAATTCGTCAACTCCCCTAGGGTTTCTGTAATATTGGGGTATATATAGAGCAAAGAGGCGGTCCGGGGGGCACCCGAGGTGGGCACAACCCACCAGGGCACGCCTGGGCCTCCTGGCGTGCCCTGGTGGTAGTGCTCTCCTCGGTGCACCCCCGCAGGCACAACCAGGGCCAATTATGTTCCTTCTAGACCATAAAAATTCTCTGTAAAGTTTCGTGGCATTTGAACTCCGTTTGATATTTATTTTCTATGATTTAAAAAACATGGAAAAATAGCAACTGGCACTTGACACTATGTCAATGGGTTAGTACCAAAAAATGACATAAAATGACAATAAAATGATTATAAAACATCCAAGATTGATAATATGACAGCATGGAACAATCAAAAATTATAGATACGCTGGAGACTTATCAATCCTATCTCATGGTAGATCAACTCTATAATCCCATATACACAAGGTTTATAATCAAGCGGGACGTAAGGTATTACCTCTTAGAGAGGGCCCGAACCAGGGTAAATATCGTGTCCTGCGTCCCTTGTTCCCCGTCGATCCAATATCCATAGTTCGGGACCCCCTACCCGAGATTCGCCAGTTTTGACACCAACATTGGTGCTTTCATTGAGAGTACCTCTGTTGGATCGCCATGGGATCGATGGCTCGCCTGATCATCGGAGAAGGCATCAGCATCGGGGACATCTTCGTCCCCGCGAAACTTTCTGCGTTCTGCAGCATTGTCATGCACGCCAACTCAACCAATCATCTCAACCAGGTCAAAAGTTTTGGCACTCAGCATTAGATCAGGTTTGGTAACTTTTTGTACATCACCGACACTCAGGGCGATCTGATCTTCACTGGCTCTCTAGCCTTGTCTGAAGCAGTCGCGGCCTCCAAAGCATTGACTTCAGGGCTCCTCCCTGATCTGATCTCCGAATCGGCCCTTACCGCTCCGTCAACTTCGAGCTCGGAAACAACTCTTACGTCCGAAGACATGGAATCAACCCAGTCCAGACTTTCACCCCTTTACTGCAGGGTCGTCATGGAGCCCGAATGGGAGATCGGCGGCCGAATATGGGGGGCTGACGCTGGCCGGACTCGCCCTCCCCACCATACACTAGTATGCGTCGGTCCTAAACAAACGGTTTTTAACCCCTTTCCACGAAGGCATTCGGAACCGTCGCCAAGTGAGTGTGGGCGATATGGGGGGTCCTTCCCACACGACCTAGAAACCGATGGGGATATGCCTTCCTGGCACACACGCTCGGAAAAATGAGGTCGTGTGTGACCGGCGAGTGATACGTCTCCAACGTATCTATAGTTTTCGATTGCACCATGCTATATTATTTATTGTTTTGAATGTTTATGGGCTTTATTATACACTTTTATATCATTTTTGGGACTAACCTATTAACCTAGAGCCCAGTGCCAGTTTCTGTTTTTATCCTGTTTTAGGGTTTCGAAGAAAAGGAAAACCAAACGGAGTCCAATTGACATGAAACTTCACGGAACTCATTTTTTGGAAGGAAAGAAGCCCAGAAGACTTGGAGTGCACGTCGGGGGATCTGCGAGGAGGTCACGAAGCAGGGGGCGCGCCCACGCCCCTAGGCGCGCCCTCCACCCCCATGAGCCCCTCGTGGCCCCCCTGACGTATTTCTTCCGCCTGTATATCTCCATATACCCTAAAAACATCGGTGAGCACAATAGATTGGGAGTTCCGCCGCCAGAAGCCTCTGTAGCCACCGAAAGCCAATCTAGACCCGTTCCGGCACCCTGCCGGAGGGGGCAATCCTTCTCCGGTGGCCATCTTCATCATCCCGGTGCTCTCCATGTGTTTGATCTCTCTCTCTCTCTCTCTCGTGTTCTTGAGATGATACGATCTTGATGTATCGCGAGCTTTGCTATTATATTTGGATCCTATGATGTTTCTTCCCCCCTCTACTCTCTTGTAATGAATTGAGTTTTCCCCTTGAAGCAATCCTATCGGATTGAGTGTTTAAAGATTTGAGAACACTTGATGTATGTCTTGCCGTGCGTATCTGTGGTGACAATGGGATACCACGTGATTCACTTGATGTATGTTTTGGTGATCAACTTGCAGGTTCCGCCCATGAACCTATGCATAGGGGTTGGCACACGTTTTCGTCGTGTTTCTCCGGTAGAAACTTTGGGGCACTCTTTGAGGTTCTATGTGTTGGTTGTATAGATGAATCTAACATTGTGTGACGCATATCGTATAATCATACCCACGGATACTTGAGGTGACATTGGAGTATCTAGGTGACATTAGGGTTTTGGTTGATTTGTGTCTTAAGGTGTTATTATAGTATGAACTCTAGGGCTGTTTGTGAGACTTATAGGAATAGCCCAACGGATTGATTGGAAAGAATAACTTTGAGGTGGTTTCGTACCCTACCATAATCTCTTCGTTTGTTCTCCGCTATTAGTGACTTTGGAGTGACTCTTTGTTGCATGTTGAGGGATAGTTATGTGATCCAATTATGTTATTATTGTTGAGAGGACTTGCACTAGTGAAAGTATGAACCCTAGGCCTTGTTTCCTAGCATTGCAATACCGTTTACGCTCACTTTTATCATTCGTTACCTTGCTGTTTTTATTATTTCAGATTACAAATACCATTATCTACTATCCACATACCACTTGTTTCACCATCTCTTCGCCGAACTAGTGCACCTATACAATTTACCATTGTATTGGGTGTGTTGGGGTCACAAGAGACTCTTTGTTATTTGGTTTCATGGTTGCTTGAGAGAGACCATCTTCATCCTACGCCTCCCACGGATTGATAAACCTTAGGTCATCCACTTGAGGGAAATTTGCTAGTGTCCTACAAACCTCTGCACTTGGAGGCCCAACAACGTCTACAAGAAGAAGGTTGTGTAGTAGACATCAAGCTCTTTTCTGGCGTTGTTGCTAGGGAGGTTAGCACTTGAAGGTATATCTTTAGATCTTGCAATCGAGTCTTTTAGTTTCTTGTTTTATCACTGGTTTAGTTTATAAAAGAAAACTATAAAAAATGGAATTGAGTTTGTCTCATACACTTCACCTTTTTAATATCTTTTGTGAGTATGATGGAAAGGATAATTGTGCTCAAGTGCTAGAAGAATAAATCTATAAAATGTTTGGCACTAAATATTTGAATGATGAGCATGATTGCAATGTTGTTAGTATGAATTCCTTGAATATCTATGATGCTAACGATATGCAAAGCCACAAGCTTGGGGATGCTATGTTTGATGAATATGATATTTTTAGTCCCCCAAGTTTTGATGTGCAAATTTATTATGATGATAGCATGCCTCCTATTTATGATGATTATGTTGATGACAGTGGTTTCGAAGAGGTCATGACTTTATTTTGTGATGAATCCACTATTTCGGAAGAGGTTCCAATTGATTATGAGAATAAAGTTGCTATCTATGATGATTATTGTGATGACATGTATGCTATAAAGAATAATTATAACCATGAAACTTGTCATCATGATTTTAGTTTTCAATTGGATTATGCCTAAAATGATAATTATTTTCTTGAGTTTGCTCCCACTATTATTCATGAGAAGAATTTTGCTTATGTGGAGAGTAATAAAAATTATATGCTTGTAGATCATGAAAAGAATGCTTTATGTGATAGTTATATTGTTGAATTCATTCATGATGCTACTGAAAATTATTATGAGGGAGGAACGTATGCTTGTAGGAATTGCAATAATGTCAAGTTTCCTCTCTATATGCTTAAAATCTTAGAGTGATGCTTGCTTTATCTTCCTATGCAAGTTGATTCTTGTTCCCATAAGTTGTTTGCTCACAAAATCCCTATGCCTAGGAAGTCGGTTAGGCTTAAATGTGCCAACACTACAGGAATCAGGTAATTTTCCGTCTATGGATTATAGTCGGCAAAGGCCTAAAAACAGACGGCAAAGATTTTGCCGTCAGTCAGCAGACGGCAAAGTCAGACGGCAAAGATTAGCCGGAAAAGAATTCTTTGCCGTCAGCATTTCGTCGAGCAGAAGACAAAATCTTTGCCGTCAACAAAACTTCATCCTTGCCGTCAACCAAATAATAGCATACGGCAAAGAAAGGCAGCTTTGCCGCCAGCCAGACTCTGTCTTTGTCGTCTGCCTCATACACCCCAGACGGCAAAGAAAATTATTTAATTTAAAAATATGAACCATCAGTCGAGGTGCAGAGGTCGCAGTTGCTCGATGGCGTAGACAAAAAAAATCACAGTGATTTCACCATCTACAGTTCAAGAATGTATGACAACAGAACAGACTTTACAAGACATGAATACTCTATTTGCACAATATATCCATCATCAGAATATTTACACAGAAATACACTATTTACAATATGAAGCTCCCCATTTACATGACAAACAAATGAACGAATAAGCACACGTAAAAACAAAAATATTTCACAAAAAAGGATGCACTGGCCCTTGCCAGCGGCTAGATCCGAGCGTGAGCGTCGAGCTCAAGGAGGCCGACGGTGGTCTTGGGAGAATTTTACCATGGCAAAGGGGCAGATGGATGGCGTGGAAGACGGAAGGAGAAAGGGGTGCTGCAGGGCAGCTCCGGCGAGCTCTTGACGAAGCTGCTGCACGGCCAGGTCGAAGGCGGCAATGATTGATGGGCAGGGGAGCTCGAGATCGGGAGGAAGCATGGGGTCGTGGTCAGGGAGGATCCCGTGGCAGGGAGAAGAAGGAGGATCTAGCAACGGCCTCCTACTCGCGCGGCGGCGAGCTCTTGCAGCGCAGCCGGATCAAAGGGCAGCGGCGGTTGACGAAAAGAAGAGCGGGGGGGGAGGCGTGGAGTCACGGCAGGGAGGAAGAGGAGGACTCCACGGCGAGAAGGAGGAAGAAGATGCCGCGGTGGCCCCCTGCTCTAGCGGCGTCGAGCTATTGTGGTGCGGCTGGATCGAAGGACGATGGCAGTTGACAAGCTGGGGAGATCGAGATAGGGAGGAGGCGCGAGGTCGCTGGCACGGAGGAGGAGGAGGATCCCGCAGCGAGGAGGAGGTGGAAGATCACGCGGTGGCCTCCATCTCAGGCGGCGGCGAGGTGGGATCGACCAGTGCAGCGGCGAGGTAGATCGAGAGAAGGGAGGGGGGAGCCAGAGGACGAAGGTATCGAGGGAGTGATGGGGTCAGGTTGGGACAGAGAGATCGTGAAGGGGATAAGGGAGAGATGGGGTCGGGTTGGGAGAGAGAGTGGTGGGGTCGGTGCGGGTTGGGAGAGAGAGTGGTGCGGTCGGCGTGGGACGGAGAGAGATCGGGGTGTGTGTGGAGCAGATGATGCCATGTCATCGATCCGCGGGTTTGATCCGCGTGGTGTGTTATCTGCTTTGCCGTCTGTAAATAAAACACTAACAGCAAAGACATACTTTGCCGTCTTCAATTTTTTTACAGACGGCAAAGACATAATTTGCCGTCTCATTTTTTCTCACAACCGGCAAAGGCATTCTTTGCCGTCTGTAAAAAACAGCAGACAGCAAATTATATCTTCGCCGTCTGTAAAAAAAAGCAGACGGCAAAATATGTCTTCGCCGTCTGTAAAAAAAAGCAGACGACAAAATATGTCTTTTCTGCCAGTCATTCTTTGTCGTCAACAGCTAGCGGCAAAAGTGGTCTTTGAGGTCTGCCCCGATGAAATGCTGACGGCAAAGAGCAGTACTGACGGAAAATCTCATGTTTCCTGTAGTGTAGTCATATTCTTCATGATGCTCTCTTTATGTTTGAATTCTTATCCTTTATGTGAGCATCATTGAAATCATCGTGCCTAGCTAGGGGCGTTAAACGATAACGCTTGTTGCGAGGCAACCCAACTTTATTTTTGTTCCTTGCTTTTTGTTCCTGTTTAGTAATAATTAATTCATCTAGCCTCTGTTTAGATGTGGTTTTATGCTTTTAATTAGTGTTTGTGCCAAGTAGAACCGTTGGGAAGACTTGGGGAAAGTCTTGTCGATCATGCTGTAAAAAACAGAAACTTTAGCGCTCACGAGAATTGCTGCCATTTTTTATTGGAGAGTGCTATTTAGCTAATTATTTTTACATATGATTAATAGATAAATTCCTCAGGTCCATCAATTTATTTTAGAATTTTTGTGGTTCCAGAAGTATACGTTTGATCCAGATTACTACAGACTGTTCTGTTTTTGACAGATTCTGTTTTTCATGTGTTGTTTACTTATTTTGAGGAATCTATGGCTAGTAAAATAGTTTATAAACCATAGAGAAGTTGTAATACAGTATGTTTAACACAATATAAATAAAGAATGAGTTCATTACAGTACCTTGAAGTGGTGATTTATTTTCTTATACTAACGGAGCTTACGAGTTTTCTGTTATGTTTTGTGTTGTGAAGTTTTCAAGTTTTGGGTAAAGATTTGATGGACTATGGTATAAGGAGTGGCAAGAGCATAAGCTTGGGGATTCCCAAGGCACCCCAAGGTAATATTCAAGGACAACCAAAAGCCTAAGCTTGGGGATGCCCCAGAAGGCATCCCCTCCTTCGTCTTCGTTCATCGGTAACTTTACTTGGAGCTATATTTTTATTTACCACAAGATATGTGTTTTGCTTGGACCGTCAATTTATTTTGTTAGAATTTTCTTGCTATTATTTAGAACAATTTTTTGCATCTTTTATTTCAATAAATGTGCCATTGATAGCCTTTACTATGCCTATGTTAGAAGTATACATGTTGCTGTTTGAAAACAGAAAGTTTACCGCTGTTGCAATAATTCCCTAGAAAAGTCAGAATGTGATAAAATGTTGAAACCTTTTGCATATTAAGCTCTGATAAAATGTTGAAACCTTTTGCATAATTTTTGGAGCTAGGGAAGTATGGATGTTGCAGCATTCTTTGCAGACTATCCTGTTTAGGCAGATTGCTGTTATGTCTGCATTGTTTGCATATGTTTGCTTCTTTAATGATTCTATTTGAGGATAGGACTATTAAATATGCAGAGGCATTTAATATGAAATGTTGAATAATAATTTTAGTGATTTTCTACAGGGGAGTATGATAAGGTTTTTGCAATGGTTTATACTAACTTATCTCACGAGTCCTTGTTGAGTTTTGTGTGGATGAAGCTTTTGAGATTTAGGGAGACCGTGATATGAGAGGAATTAAGGAGACACAAAAGATCAAGCTTGGGGATTCCCAAGGCACCCCAAGATAATATTTCAAGAAGTCTCCAGCGTCTAAGCTTGGGGATGCTCCGGTTGGCATCCCACCTTTCTTCTTCAACAACTATCGGTTAGTATTGGTTGATCCTATGTTTTTGCTTCGTCGCATGATGTTTGCTATTCTTAGATGTCATTTTATTTAGTTTTTCTTGCTGTTTGAATAGAATACAAAGATCTAAAATTGTTAAATGTTAGAGAGTCTTCACATAGTTGCATAATTATTCAACTACTCATTGATCTTCACTTATATCTTTCGGAGTAGTTTGTCATTTGCTCTAGTGCTTCACTTATATATTTTAGAGAATGGTGGTAGTTTTATTTTGAAGAAATAGATGAACTCTCATGCTTCACTTAGATTATTTTGAGAGTTTTAATAGCATGGTAATTTGCTTTAAATCCTAATATGCTAGGTATTCAAGATTAGTAAAATATTCTTATGAGTGTTTTGAATACTAAGAGAAGTTTGATGCTTGATGATTGTTTTGAGATATGGAGGTAATAATATCAAAGTCGTGCTAGTTGAGTAGTTGTGAAATTAAGAAATGCTTGTGTTGAAGTTTGTAAGTCCCGTAGCATGCACGTATGGTAAACGTTGTGTATCAAATTTGAAACATGAGGTGTTACTTGATTGTCTTCCTTATGGGTGGCGGTCGGGGTCGAACGATGGTCTTTTCGTACCAATCTATCCCCCTAGGAGCATGCGCGTAGTGCCGAGGTTTTTGATGACTTGTAGATTTTTGCAATAAGTATGTGAGTTCTTTATGACTAATGTTAAGTCCATGGATTATACGCACTCTCACCCTTCCATCCTTGCTAGCCTCTTCGGTACCGTGCATTGCCCTTTCACACATTGAGAGTCGGCGCAAACTTCGCCGGTGCATCCGAACCCCATGATATGATACGCTCTTTCACACATAAACCTCCTTATATCTTCCTCAAAACAGCCACCATACCTACCTATTATGGCATTTCCATAGCCATTCCGAGATATATTGCCATGCAACTTTCCATCATTCCGTTCATCATGACACATTCATCATTGTCATATTGCTTAGCATGATCATGTAGTTGACATAGTATTTGTGGCAAAGCCACCGTTCATAATTCTTTCATACATGTCACTATTGGTTCATTGCATATCCCGGTACACCGCCGGAGGCATTCATATAGAGTCATCTTTGTTCTAGTATCGAGTTGTAATCATTGAGTTGTAAATAAATAGAAGTGTGATGATCATCATTATTAGAGCATTGTCCCAAGTGAGGAATAAAAAAAGAGAGAAAGGCCATAAAAAAGAGAAGGCCCAAAAAAAGAAAGGCCATAAAAAAAGAAAAGGCCCAAAAAATGAGAGAAAAAGAGAGAAGGGACAATGTTACTATCCTTTTACCACACTTGTGCTTCAAAGTAGCACCATGATCTTCATAGTAGAGAGTCTCTCATATTATCACTTTCATATACTAGTGGGAATTTTTCATTATAGAACTTGGCTTGAATATTCCAACAATGGGCCTCCTCAAGTGCCCTAGGTCTTCGTGAGCAAACAAGTTGGATGCACACCCACTAGTTTCTTTTGTTGAGCTTTCATACATTTATAGCTCTAGTGCATTCGTTGCATGGCAATCCCTACTCCTTGCATTAACATCAATCGGTGGGCATCTCCATAGCCCATTGATTAGCCTCGTTAGTGTGAGACTTTCTCCTTTTTGTCTTCTCCACATAACCCTCCTCATTATATTCTATTCCACCCATAGTGCTAGATCCATGGCTCGCGCTCATGTATTGCGTGAAAGTTTATAGGTTTGAGATTACTAAAGTATGAAACAATTGCTTGGCTTGTCATCGGGGTTGTGCATGATGAGAGCATTCTTGTGTGATGAAAATGAAACATGACTAATCTATATGATTTTGTAGGGATGAACTTTCTTTGGCCATGTTATTTTGAGAAGACATAATTGCTTAGTTAGTACGCTTGAAGTATTATCATTTTTATGTCAATATGAACTTTTGTCTTGAATCTTTCGGATCTGAATATTCATACCAGAATTAAGAAGAATCACATTGAAATTATGCCAAGTAGCACTCCGCATCAAAAATTCTGTTTTTAACATTTACCTACTCGAGGACGAGCAGGATTTAAGCTTGGGGATGCTGATATGTCTCCAACGTATCTATAATTTTTGATTGCTCAACGCTATATTGTTTACTGTTCTGCATGTTTATGGGCTTTATTATACACTTATATATCATTTTTGGGACTAACCTATTAACCCAGAGCCCAGTGCCAATTTCTGTTTTTACCCTGTTTTAGGGTTTCGAAGAAAAGGAAAACCAAACGGAGTCCAATTGACCTGAAAGTTCACGGAACTCATTTTTGGAAGGAAAGAAGCCTAGAAGACTTGCAGTGCACGTCGGGGGATCTGCGAGGAAGTCATGAGGCAGGGGGCGCGCCCACCCCCCGGGTGCGCCCTCCACCCCCGTGACCCCCCAGACGTATTTCTTCCGCCTATATATCTCCATATACCCTAAAAACCTCGGTGAGCACAATAGATCTGGAGTTCCGCTGCCAGAAGCCTCCGTAGCCACCGAAAGCCAATCTAGACCCGTTCCGGCACCCTGCCGGAGGGGGCAATCCTTCTCCGGCGGCCATCTTCATCATCCCGGTGCGCTCCATGAGGAGGAGGGAGTAGTTCTCCCTCGGGGCTGAGGGTATGTACCAGTAGCTATGTGTTTGATCTCTCTCTCTCATGTTCTTGAGATGATACGATCTTGATGTATCGCGAGCTTTGCTATTATATTTGGATCCTATGATGTTTCTTCCCCCCTCTACTCTCTTGTAACGAATTGAGTTTTCCCCTTGAAGTAATCTTATCAGATTGAGTCTTTGTGTTGGTTGAATAGATGAATCTGAGATTGTGTGACGCATATAGTATAATCATACCCATGGATACTTGAGGTGACATTAGAGTATCTAGGTGACATTAGGGTTTTGGTTGATTTGTGTCTTAAGGTGTTATTCTAGTACGAACTCTTGGGCTGTTTGTGACACTTATAGGAATAGCCCAACGGATTGATTGGAAAGAATAACTTTGAGGTGGTTTTTTACCCTACCATAATCTCTTCGTTTGTTCTCCGCTATTAGTGACTTTGGAGTGACTCTTTGTTGCATGTTGAGGGATAGTTATGTGATCCAATTATGGTATTATTGTTGAGAGGACTTGCACTAGTGAAAGTATGAACCCTAGGCCTTGTTTCCTAGCATTGCAATACCGTTTACCCTCACTTTTATCATTTGTTACCTTGCTGTTTTTATTATTTCAGATTACAAATACCTTTATCTACTATCCATATACCACTTGTTTCACCATCTCTTCGCCGAACTAGTGCACCTATACTATTTACCATTGTATTGGGTGTGTTGGGGACACAAGAGACTCTTTGTTATTTGGTTGCAGGGTTGCTTGAGAGAGACCATCTTAATCCTACGCCTCCCACGAATTGATAAACCTTAGGTCATCTTGTAACGCCGCGAGACCGATGTGCCAGGTGTCGTCCAGTTATTCGCTGTTGTTGCCTTGTCATTGCTTGCGTGTCATGCATTGCATATCATGTCATCATGTGCATTTCATTTGCATACATGTTCGTCTCATGCATCCGAGCATTTTTCCCGTTGTCCGTTTTGCAATCCGGCGCTCCTATGTCACCCGGTGTCCCTTTTCTACCCCTTTTCGTGTGCGGGTGTTAAACGTTTTCGGATTGGACCGAGACTTTTCATGCGGCCTTGGTTTACTACCGGTAGACCGCCTGTCAAGTTTCGTACCATTTGGACTTCGTTTGATACTCCAACGGTTAACCGAGGGACCGAGAAGGCCTGGTGTGTGTTGCAGCCCAACACCCCTCCAATTTGGCCCAAAACCCACCAAAACCTTCCCCATCATCTAGAGCGTTCGATCACGATCACGTGGCCGAAAACCGCACCTCATTTGGACACTCCTAGCTCCCTCTATGCCTATAAATACCACCCCTCCGAAATCCACGGGTTCTTCTCCCCCGAAACACTAAAATCCCCTCTCCGCGCAACCGGACGTGTTCGGCCCACGCCGGACAGCATTCGCCGCCGTGCCCCAGCCAGCCGAACACCGACACGTGGCGGGCGCGCCCACATCGCCGCCGCGGCCCGCCACAGCCCGCATCCGTCCCTCCCGGCCAAGTTGCCCCGCGCGCCACCTCCTACAATGCCCGCGCCGCCTCGCCCCTCTTCCCCGACGCTGGCACGGCTGCGCCGCCGCCCTAGACCGTCACCGGCGCCCCGCAACGTCGCCCCTCCGCGCCGTCCATCGCCCATCGCTGCGGAGCGCCGCCCTGCGCCGGATCCAAATCCGGCGAGCCTCCAGCCGGTCCGGCGACCGCTTCCCCTGCCGGCCTCGTTTCTTCTCCGGCGAAAACGACCTCCCCGACGATCCTCGTCAACCGTGCCGCTACAGTACCCCCAGATCCAGATCTGGATCTCAGGTTGACTTTTATCCCTCAAACCCTATTTATTTTGCAATGTTCATCATGCTATATCTCCGCATCCGTACCTCCGTTTTGGGCGTGTAGCATATCAAAATGTTCGTCTCAGAGAGTACATCATTTCATATCATTGCATCATTTTCATTTGAGCTGATCTTGATGCCCGAAAAGCTGTTGGAAGAGAGCTATTTGAGTTAATTGTCAGATCTGCTGCACCAAATAGCTGTTTGTCATTTTTGCCATGATTAATGTGTGCATGATATGCTCTTGAGCTCTACATGTGTTTTGTTATATGCTTTGCCATCTTTACAGAGGTGCTATCCATGTATTTTTGTGATGTGTGTGGTGACTAGCACAAGCTTGCAAATTGGTGCATTCGTTAATGCTGATTTCAGGGACTTAGCAATTCCACTAAGTCCTTGATCTGTTTTTATCAATTTGCCATATGTTCATGTTGTTTCCTAGTGAACCGTGCCTCTTTTGAGGATGATCAGTATGGATGATCTGTTAATCTTGTAGTGATCTATCCATCCATGTCTTTGTTTGCAATTATGGAGCACCCTAGCTTGAGTCAATCAAGCTCTACTTTTGCTATTTCGTGAATCTGGGCAGATTGTCTACTTGTTAGCGATTTTGCCGAGGATGTTGTTGTTGATCCGTTCATGCTATGTTATTGTTCTTTCCATGTCTAGCTTATATAATGTGTATTCTTGATGGGTGTATGCTTAGTTTGTCATGCCTTGCTCTGTCGTGAGTGCATCGAGCTCGTAAACATGCCTACTCGTTAAGATATTTGCATGCTCCAATTTTTCTGTATGTCTGAGATCTGATTATGTTTTTGCCATGTTCACATGCTTGCAATTGTATTTTCTGATCTCTTTTGGCTCAAGGTCACTAAGGGACTTTTGTTAAGTGCTTTGAGTAGCTCCATGCCATGCCTTGCTTTGCCATGTTAAGTTCCTATAGCATATAGTTTTCATGCTTCAAAGTGTGCTACCTGATGTTAAATTCCAGACTTGTGTTAATTTCACCAAGTCTGAAACCTGTTATCGTTTGCATTTTTTCCATGCTTGTTTGAACCTGCTAATGGATGAATTAGCCGTAGCTCAGTGTTCATATTTTGTTAAGCATCATGAGTGGATCCCTGCCATGTATTTTGTTGCCATGTTTGAGTACTGTAGCATAATTATCTTGATGCATTTAGGTGGCTACTTGCTGTTTATCGCAGACCGGTGCCATATTTGTTTTGCTTGCCATTTCCAAACCGTGCATCCGATTCCGGTGATCTTTATATCGATTTCAACCAAAATCACCTCATCTTTCCAGTGGCACTCTTGGATTTCCATGTTAAGGCCAGGTTCAATCATTCCTCGTCAAATCTTGCATATGCATCGCATACCGCATCCCGCATATCGTACCATGTTCATGTGTGGTTTGTTTACTATGTTGTGTGCTTGTTTCCGGTGTTTGCTTCTTCGGGTTGGTACCGGTAACGTCGCGTTTGTGAGGACCCGTTCGTCTACGTCCGTTTGTCTTCTTCGTGGACTCATTCTTCTTCCTTGCGGGATTTCAGGCAAGATGACCATACCCTCGAAATCACTTCTATCTTTGATTGCTAGTTGCTCGCTCTTTTGCTATGCCTATGCTGCGATACCTACCACTGGCTTATCATGCCTCCCATATTGTTGAACCAAGCCTCTAACCCACCTTGTCCTAGCAAACTGTTGTTTGGCTATGTTACCGCTTTGCTCAGCCCCTCTTATAGCGTTGTTAGTTGCAGGTGAAGATTGAAGTTTGTTGCTTGTTGGAACATGGAGATGTTGTTCCTTGTTGGAACATGTTTACTTGTTGGGATATCACAATATCTCTTATTTAATTAATGCATCTATATACTTGGTAAAGGGTGGAAGGCTCGGCCTTATGCCTGGTGTTTTGTTCCACTCTTGCCGCCCTAGTTTCCGTCATATCGGTGTTATGTTCCCGGATTTTGCGTTCCTTACGCGGTTGGGCTATTATGGGAACCCCTTGACAGTTCGCCTTGAATAAAACTCTTCCAGCAATGCCCAACATTGGTTTTACCATTCGCTACCTAGCCTTTTCTTTCCCTTGGGTTCTGCAGACTCAAGGGTCATCATTATTTTAACCCCCCCCCCAGGCCAGTGCTCCTCTGAGTGTTGGTCCAACCTGTCATCCGCCGGTGGCCACCAGGGGCAACTCTGGGCTGGCCTACCGGAAGTTTAGACAATCCAGTGTGCCCTGAGAACGAGATATGTGCAGCTCCTATCGGGATTTGTCGGCACATTCGGGTGGCTTTGCCGGTCTTGTTTTACCATTGTCGAAATGTCTTGTAACCGGGATTCCGAGCCTGATCGGGCTCTTCCCGCTAGAAGGAATATCCTTCGTTGACCATGAGAGCTTGTGATGGGCTAAGTTGGGACACCCCTGCTGGGATTTGAACTTTCGAAAGCCGTGCCCGCGGTTATGGGCAGATGGGAATTTTTTAATGTCCGGTTGTAGAAAACCTGAAGTTGACCTTAATTAAAATGCACCAACCGCGTGTGTAACCGTGATGGTCTCTTCTCGGTGGAGTCTGGGAAGTGAACACGGTGTTGGAGTAATGCTTGACGTAGGTTGTTCTAGGATCACTTCTTGATCATAGATGTTCGACCGTGCTTTAGCCTTCTCTTCTCGCTCTCTTTTGCGTATGTTAGCCACCATATATGCTAGTCGCTTGCTGCAGCTCCACCTCATACCTTTTACCCTTCCTATAAGCTTAAATAGTCTTGATCACGAGGGTGCGAGATTGTTGAGTCCCCGTGACTCATAGATACTTCCAAAACCAGTTTGCAGGTGCTCGTCGATACCGTTCAGGTGACGCTACCAAGCTCAAGGAGGAGCTCGATGAAGATCTTGTCGTTTGTGTTGTTTCATTCTAGTGGATCAGTAGTGGAGCCTAGTTGGGGTCGATCGGGGATTTGTGTAGCATTTGGGGTAGTCTTCTTTTATTTTTGGTTCCGTATTCAGACCTTGATTGTATCTGATGATGTAATGCTTTATTCATGTAATTGTGTGAAGTGGCGATTGTAAGCCAACTATGTATCTCTTTCCCTTATGTATTACATGGGTTGTGTGAAGATTACCTCACTTGCGACATTGCTTTCAATGCGGTTATGCCTCTAAGTCGTGCTTCGACACGTGGGAGATATAGCCGCATCGAGGGCGTTACACATCCACTTGAGGGAAATTTGCTACTGTCCTACAAACCTCTACACTTGGAGGCCCAACAACGTCTACAAGAAGAAGGTTGTGTAGTAGACATCAACGAGCACTCAAATACAAAAATACGTACAGTAGTGCTCAAAAAATACAGTTATATAGGCGAAATCGTTTCCGCTCGTAAGTACATCCCACACAGTTAGTCACCACTAAACATTTCCGGTCGTATATACATCCCACACAGTCACTACAAGGAAAACATTTGCGCAAGGTGGCGTAACACAAACAATTTTGAAGAGAATGTCATGTGTGATTGTTCATTGATCCAACACAGTTTATTCCTAGAAACTGTGTGTGTTGCCTGAGGTCATCGCCCACGGTGTTTTCTCATTAACTGTTTGCAATATGAAAATCCAATTAGCAAGCTAATTGGCCAATTATTAATAATCCATTTACTAATCTAATTGACATTCATATATTAAGCACATAATATATTCCATTTCCGTATTAAGAAAGTAGGGTTTCATAATTGAAATACATCGTAGTACAACATGATATAGCTTCAACACTCAGCTACCCCATTACACAACTGCATAGTAGCAAGTTTCACATGCAACATCTAGAACCTTTGGAAATTAGCATCGTAGACGGTACATAGAGAGATGCATCTCATCTGGAAAACTGTTAAAGCAGAAGGTGAATATTGAGCCTTCATTCATGTTGAAGGTCTTTGCAACTTTAGGCCAATGCATGTGGATGATTGACCATCCATCCTTCGACCTCTTTAGGAACACTTCAATAATGAATCATGGGTGTTGTATGAAATCTTTCCTCGCCTCCTGACCACAGAGGTGGTTTGAGAGGTAATCATCAGTGAACCCTGAAAACAAGGAGGTGCATGAATATCTTCTCTATATTCGAAACGGGGCAAAGGAATAAAAAAGGCAAGGTATAATAGTTAGTACCATCTTGTAAACCTCAGTGCTTCCCATTGTTTCCCTGCAACACATATAAGGTACTTAGTCATCAGGTTAAGTAAGGGTTCACATGCTATCAGTAAAATATGTTGATGAAAAATAAGCACATTACAGATTCATTAGATTAATTCAAGCCACATGGAAAACCAATTTACCCAAACCAATCATGATTAAGAACTAGGAAATATAGCTCATGTATATGTTTCTCATGTATTAAGTGCATCCAAATTCAATTTATTCCTCACATGGTATACAATAACAGAATGCAGCCACAACAATTGAACATCACATTGCAGAATTGAACCAAGCACTTAACTCAACACCACAACAAATGAACCAAACGTTAACTGAGCATGCTTAACAACTTGGAAATATAGCAATTGTATTTGTTTCTCATGTATTTAGTACAACCAAATTCGATTTATTCCTCACATGGTATACAATAGAAAGAAGTATAGATAACCCCCACAAGTATCCCATTTCGTCCACTTCACCCCAACGTTGAAAACCAGGATTTTAATCCCCTCAAGTATTGAATACCGGACAAATCACCCCTGAGCTTTGTTTAGCGGTTTCTGATGGCAATTTTGCCTATGGTGCGAGACCAAAAAGGATGTACTGGCCTCGTCATTTTGCCGAACAGTTCGCCTGCACGCATGAAGAAGTTGGCATCCGCGCCCAGGAATGGGTGGTCGCAGCTGCAAGATGAGTTGGACGAGGCCATGGTGTCGCCCTGAGTTGGGAGCCTACCGAGAACTCACAGGAGGCACGGTGAAGGCAGTGGTATCATGTCGATAGAACAAGCCGCGGTCGAGGCGGCCGCCGCGCCATGGCATAGACCATCCAAAGCAGGACGTGTTCTCAGGATCCACCTATGCCATCGCACCGACCAATATCTCCATCCTCGGTGCGTGCATGGCTGCATCGGCGTAGTGCTGCCGGACAAGATGGAGGATGTACTCTTCCACACTCGGAGCTGCCGACCCTTGTCATCCTGGCGAGCAAGCGTAGCTTGCACTCCGGCACCTCCATGTTCCCATGGACATCTAGGCAACTTCCCCTCCCGGAGGCCATTATCGTTGTTGGAGACCATCGAACCGGCTACTGCCGTCGATGCCGAGCAGCGCAACGACTATACGATCTCTGCTGAGTGTCTCTTCTGTTCTTTTCTTCTCTCTCTATCTTGTATATGTACATGATGTGGAGCACATTGAGATGTCATAGCTAGCGCTATGGACCGTCAACCGTGGAGGTTGACAAAAGCACGAGTGGGAGGTTCACCAAGTCACCATGCATGCATGCACACGTACGTGATCATTAGCAGGTGATGGAGCCCAACATTCATGGCGTGCCTGCTTTCCACGGAACTGCATGGCACCAAATACTCTGAAGTAACTGACATTTGGCTTCTTGCCAGTAAGGAGCTCATAGGATGTCTTGTTGAGAAGCTTGTGAAGATAAACACGGTTGATGATATGGCATGCAGTATCAATGGCTTTAGGCCAAAACTTTCTTGGAGTCTTGTATTCATCAAGCATTGTCCGGGCCATCTCAATAAGTGTTCTGTTCTTGCGTTCGACGACGCCATTCTGTTGTGGCGTGTACGGAGCTGAGAATTCATGTGTGATGCCCAAAGTATCAAGATATGTATCTAGGCCAGTGTTCTTGAATTCAGTGCCATTGTCACTTCTAATGTGCTTTATCTTGACGCCATAGTTGTTCATTGCTCGATTGGCGAATCGTCTGAAGACATCCTGCACTTAAGTCTTGTAGAGGATTATATGCACCCAAGTATATCTTGAATAATCATCAACAATGACAAAGCCATAGAGACAAGCAGTAGTAGTAAGAGTTGAGTAATGAGTGGGACCGAAAAGGTCCATGTGGAGCAGTTCGAAGAGTTGAGTCGTTGTCATGATTGTCTTCAAGGGATGCTTGGCCCTCGTCATCTTTCCTGCTTCACAGGCACCGCATAAGTGATACTTCTTGAACTTGACGCCCTCGATGCCTATGACATGCTTCTTCCTGGCAAGGGTGTGGAGGTTCCTCATGCCAGCATGCCCTAGCCTCCGATGCCAGAGCCAGCATTCAGAAGCTTTTGCTAGAAGACATACGGCAAGTTGTGGTCCTGCTGAGAAATCTACCACGTACAAATCATCTTTCCGATACCCTTCAAACACTAGAGACTTGTCAGATTCCATTAGAACAAGGCAACAATATTTTCCAAACATCACAATCATGTTTAAATTGCAAAGCATTGAGACAAACATTAAGTTGAAACCAAGGGATTCAACAAGCATGACTTTATCCATGTGTTGATCCTTTGAGATTGCAACTCTACCTAGACCCAATACCTTACTTTTACAAGTGTCAGCAAATGTGATGTGACTTTTGTCGGATGGACGTAAGGTTGAGTCCGTAAGAAGGCTTCGCTTGCCAGTCATGTGATTAGTACACCCACTATCAATAATCCATTCTGAAGCAGCTAGTGTCATACCCTACAGTGCAGTTAGGGGGATAGGCTTCACGAAGAGAATTGTGAAGCAAAAACATTTGACGAGCCAGTGGATTATGAAAGTTTAGATCGATATTAGGACTGATAGGGCAAGTAGCAAGCGACTCAGGAACAAAGTACATAATAAGACCATTTGGGCATTTGATATTGCGCCCTACAAGATGTTTAAGATCCCGAGCAATGGCTTCAGACGATTTTGGTTTTTGGCTGGAGACCTTTCCCTGCAAAAGATAGTTAAGCTTTCTTAGCCACCCACATCTTCAAGGGTGGCTTCAAAGCAATGAGTCTAAGTGCAGCATCTGAGAACTTTGGCTTTGGAGCCCTAGCAAAAAGTCTTGCAGGTGGACAATAGTACTCATAAGGATAAGCAGAATAGTTTTTGGTCTCATGAACATGGCAGTTTGATGAAACGCGCTCATATTCATAGGCCTGAGTAAGGTTTCCCTGCAAACCATTTGCGTTAGTGCGACTCAGGTGAGTCCTATGTCTATATGAAGCCTTTGGACCATATGAAGCCTGTGGTCTGGGGTTTGTCTTCTTCACTTGTGGTGTCATGACGACATTCACAGGAAGATTCTCCAAACACCTTTTCGGCACCCAGACTTTCTTCATAGGCGTTCCATTCCTGCAGTTAGTACCAATATACCTGGCAAACACTTCACCATTCTGATTCTTAAACAGTTTATAGTTTGCACCAAAGGATTCATCAATAACAATGGGATTAGCACAAGTGAAGCCAGATAGGGTGGATGGATCCACTAAAGGTCCCTTTGCAGCAACCCATGTGGTTTTGGGGTACTGCTGATGTTTCCAGTAAGAGCCATCAACATTCATTTTCCTTTCGAACCCAACACCCTCTTTCCTAGGGTTTCGGTTCAGGATCTGCCTTTTGAGGACATCACATAGAGTCTGATGCCCATTGAGACTTTTGTACATCCCTGTTTCAAGCAATGTCTTCAACTTAGCATTCTCATCAGCAATAGCAGTGATATGCTCAGCAGAGGGGTTATTTACCACATCAACAGTTGAAGATATTGCAATAGTGGCAGCAGTAGAACATTCAACAACAGAAGTAGCATTGTCACGCTCGATGCATTTAAGACATGGTGGTTCAAATCCTTCGTGAGCTGAACTATTCTGTTCGGTGCGAAGTGACTCGTTTTTCTTTTGAAGATCTTCCTGAGCCGCTCTCAATTTCTCAAGATCTTGCTTCCTTTGAAGATAATCATAGGAAAGCTTTTCATGAGTTGTTGAGAGCGTTTCTTGACGACTTTCAAGTTCCTCATACTTAACGTGAAGATTTTTTATGTCTTCAACTAAGGACTAAGATCGAGTCATTTCAGCGTCTAACAGATCATTGCTTTTGTCTAACAGTTTTTGAATATGTTCCATAGCTTTCTGTTGTTCAGTTGCAATTTTAGCAAGTGTTTTGTAGCTGGGTTTGGAACCACAATCAGAGTCATCTTCACTAGATGTT
Organism: Triticum dicoccoides; assembly: GCF_002162155.2. Taxonomy (NCBI): domain Eukaryota; kingdom Viridiplantae; phylum Streptophyta; class Magnoliopsida; order Poales; family Poaceae; genus Triticum; species Triticum dicoccoides. The sequence goes on along the minus strand of NC_041384.1, from coordinate 116,039,583 downwards.
TGATAGTGAGTAGTGCGTGTGTTTACCTTGGCACCGCGTGCCATGAAGCAGTAGGTAGGAGCGGAGTAGTCCTTGTCATTTGGATCGGTGTCGGTGATGGAGTCATTGTCTTCAGTGTTGAAGATGGACTTGGCAATGTATGCTGTAGCCAGACTCGCAATGCCAGAATCGGACTCCTCCTCAGACTCCACCTCCGCCTCCTCAGAAGCGGACTCCTCCTTTGAATCAATTTCCTTGCCAACAAACGCACGTGCCTTGCCAAATGAGCTCTTCTTGTGTGATGAAGACTTTGAGGAGGACTTGGAAGAAGACTTTGAGTATTTCTTCTTCTTCTTGTCATTAGAATCATACTCCTTTTTCTTCTTTTTCTTCTTGTTCTCATTGTCCCACTGCGGACACTCAGAGATGTAGTGGCCAGGTTTCTTGCACTTGTGGCATGTTTTCTTCTTGTAGTCATGAGCAGAAGCTTCATCATTCCTTGAGCTTGATCGTGAGGACTTTCTGAAGCCTTTCTTCTTGGTGAATTTTTGGAACTTCTTCACAAGCATAGCAAGCTCCTTTCCAATGTCTTCAGGATCATCAGAAGTGCTATCAGATTCTTCTTCAGATGAGGAGACAGCTTTTGCCTTCAAGGCACGAGTTTGCCCATAGTTGGGACCATAGATATCTCTTTTCTCAGAAAGCTGAAACTCGGGTGTGTTGAGCCTCTCAAGTATGTCAGACAGATCGAGTGTCTTGAAGTCAGGATGTTCTTGAATCATCAGGGCTAGGGTGTCAAACGAGCTGTCAAGTGATCTCAGGACTGTCTTGACGACTTCATGCTTGGTGATCTCAGTGGCGCCAAGGGCTTGAAGCTCATTTGTGATGTCAGTGAGTCGATCAAACGTGAGCTGGACATTCTCATTGTCATTTCTCTTGAAGTGGTTGAAGAGGTTGCGAGGGACACTGATTCTCTGATCTCTCTGGGTTGAGACGCCTTCATTGACCTTGGAGAGCCAGTCCCAGACTAGCTTAGATATTTCCAAAGCACTCAAACGGCCATACTGTCCTTTGGTCAGATGACCACAGATGATGTTCTTGGCAGTGGAGTCCAGTTGAACGAACTTCTTGACATCAGCAGCGGTGACACCTTCACCTGCCTTGGGAACGCCATTCTTGACGACATACCATAGGTCGACATCAATGGCTTCAAGATGCATGCGCATCTTATTCTTCCAGTAGGGATATTTAGTTCCATCGAAGACGGGGCATGCAGCGGAGACTTTAATTATCCCTGCAGTCGACATAGCTAAAACTCCAGGTGGTTAAACCGAATCACACAGAACAAGGGAGTACCTTGCTCTGATACCAATTGAAAGTGTGTTATATCGACTAGAGGGGGGGTGAATAGGCAATTTTTATGAAAGTCTTCAAAACATGGAAGTTTCAAAGACAAACGATAAAATAAACCTATTACCATGCAGCGGAAGGTAGACTACAGTAGGGAAACCATAGTCAAGCATTCAATGAAGTGAAAGCACAATGACTAATAGCAGCTAGGCAGTCAAGATCAGGTAGGAAGATGTTGTGAAGCCAATCAGAACAAGCAGTCACTCAGTGAAGACAAAAGATAATGCAATCATACAATGACTTCACAAGGACCAACAGTAAGTAAAGGGAAGGGAAGGATGAAACCAGTGACTCGTTGAAGAAAATGATTTGTTGGACCAGTTCCAGTTGCTGTGACAACTGTACGTCTGGTTAGGGCGGCTAGGTATTTAAACCTGAGGACACACAGTCCCGGACACCTAGTCCTGAACACGCAGCTTAGGACACCCAATCCTCACCGTATTCCCCTTGAGCTAAGGTCACACAGACCTCGCCCAATCACTCTGGTAAGTCTTCAAGGTAGACTTCCAAACCTTCACAGACTTCGTTCACCGGCGATCCATAATGACTCTTGGATGCTCAGAACGCGACGCCTAACCGGCTGGAGGATTCACAGTCCTCAAGTGTAATAAGTCTTCAGATCACAAAGAAAGGAAGACTTAAGTGATGCCTAACACTCTTTGGCTCCGGGTGGTTAGGGCTTTATCCTCGCAAGGAATTCTCTCTCAAAGGCTTTGAGGTGGGTTGCTCTCAAACGACAAAAGCCGTACTCTAACTCTAAGCAGCCAACCGTTTATGGTTGTAGGGGGTGGGCTATTTATAGCCACTGGGCAACCCGACCTGGTTTGTCCGAAATGACCCTTGGTCACTAAGGAACTGACACGTGTTCCGACGGTCAGATTTCAAACACACACGACAACTTTACTTGGACTACAAGCAAAGCTGACTTATCCAACTCTAGACAAGATTTGCTCTCATAGTCTTCACTCGAAGACATAGGATTTTGGTTAAGCATCACTTCAGTCATTCTGACTGGTTCTCTTGGACCCCACTTAACAGTACAGTGGTTCCTATGACTCAACAAAGAAAAACACAGAACGACGAAACTGCTAAGTCTTCGCGCTCCATAGTCTTCACTCGATGTCTTCTCTTATCATAGTCTTCAATGTGAATGTCTTCACATACCACCTCTGACTTCAATGTCTTCATACATTCTTAGGGGTCATCGCTGGTAGGAAAACCGAATCAATGAGGGACTTCTACCTGTTTTATCCTGCAATTCTCACAAACACATTAGTCCCTCAACTAGGTTTGTCGTCAATACTCCAAAACCAACTAGGGGTGGCACTAGATGCACTTACAACAGGGTCACCTAAGCAGCAAAAATTTGCAATAAATAAAGCACCAGAACAAAACTAGCTGGACCATTGGAGGAGTCACATACCGAAGAACAATCCCCCAAAGCAGTTTTGTGAATGGAGCTTTGAGCAAGGAGATCGAAAATAGCATCAAGACGAGCTAGAACTCGGGTTTGAGCTGGTGGATGATTTTTTTCTAAAGGAAGACGAAGTGTGCGGGTGCAAGAATAAGTGGAGGGGGCCCACGTGGGGTCCACGAGGCAGGGGGCGCACCCAGGGGGGTGGGCGCGCCCTCCACCCTCGTGGGCACAGGGTGGGTCCCCCTAGTGTGTGTTCTCAGTGCCAATAATTCTTAAATATTCTAGAAAAAATCATATTTCATTTTCAGGACATTTGGAGAATCTTTATTTTTGAGGTATTTTTAATTGCAAGGATAATTCAGAAAAACAGACAGAAAATACTATTTTTGTTTAATTTACTCTAAATAACAGAAAGTAAAAAGAGGGTACAGAGAGTTGTGCTTTCTAACTTCATCCATCTCATGCTCATCAAAAGGAATCCACTAACAAGGTTGATCAAGTCTTGTTAATAAACTCATTCCGAATCGCATGAAACCGGTGAATTTTTGAATAACACTAGGTTACCTCAACGGGGATATGCACATCCCCAACAATAAAAATATCATATTTCTTCTTAACAGTAGGAAGAGGAAATTCAAAACCTCCAATAATAATCATTGAAAATTTTCTAATAGAATTGATACTACGGACTTGAGGTTGTTTCCTCGAAAAGTGTACCGTATGCTCATTACCATTAACATGAAAAGTGACATTGCCTTTTTTGCAATCAATAACAGCCCCTGCAATATTCAGAAAAGGGTCTACCAAGAATAATAGACATACTATCATCCTCGGGAATATCAAGAATAACAAAGCCCGTAAAAATAGTAACGTTTGCGACCACAACAGGCACACCCTCATAAATACTGACATTTATAGCGGTTGATTTATCAGCCATTTGTGAAGATATTTCAGTAGGTGTCAACTTATTCAAATCAATTCTACGATATAAAGAGAGATGCATAACACTAACACCGGCTCCGAGATCACATAAAGCAGTTTTAACATAGTTTCTCTTAATGGAGCATGGTATAGTTGGTACACCTGGATCTCCTAGTTTCTTTTGTATTCCACCCTTAAAAGTGTAATTAGCAAGCAAGGTGGAAATTTCAGCTTCCGATATCTTTCTTTTATTAGTAACAATATCCTTCATGTACTTAGCAGAAGGGTTCATTTTAAGCATATCAGTCAAACGCATACGCAAAAAATAGGTCTAATCATTTCAGCAAAGCGCTCAAAATCCTGATCATCCTTTTTCTTGGATGGTTTAGGAGGAAAAGGCATGGGTTTCTGAACCCATGTTTCTCTTTCTTTACCGTGATTCCTAGCAATGAAGTTTGTCTTATCATAATGTTGATTATTTGATTGTGGGTTATCAAGATCAATAGCGGGTTCAATCTCTACATCATTGTTATTGCTAGGTTGAGCATCATCATGAACATCATCATTAACATTATCACTAGGTTCATGTTCATTACCAGACTGTGTTTCAGCATCAGAAACAGAAATATCATTGGGATTCTCAGGTGTTTCAACAATAGGTTCACTAGAAGCATGCAAAGTCCTATCATTTTTCCTTTTCTTCTTCTTAAAAGAACTAGGTGCATCAACTTTAGCTCTCTGAGAATTTTGCTCAATTCTCTTAGGGTGGCCCTCATGATACAAAGGTTCCTGAGTCATTTTACCCCCTATAGTCACAACTCTAACAGCATTATCATTTTCTTATTATTTAATTCATTGAGGAAATCATTCTAAGCCTTAAGTACTTGTTCTACTTGAGTATTAACCATAGAAGCATGTTTACTAATAAGTTTAAGTTCACCTTTAACTCTAGACATATAATCACTCAAGTGTTCAATCATATAAGCATTACGTTTCAATTGTCTACCAACATAAGCATTGAAGTTTTCCTTCTTAACAATAAAATTATCAAACTCATCCAAGCATTGGCTAGTAGACTTATTACGAGGAATATCACCTTCATCAAATCTATAGAGAGAATTTACCTTCACTACCCGTGTCGGGTTATCAAGACCATGTATCTCTTTAATAGGTAGTAAATTCTTAACATCTTCAGCTTTAATACCTTTTCCTTCATAGATTTCTTTGCCTCTTGCTTATCTTCAGGACTGAGAAATAGAATACCCCTTTTCTTCAGAGTTGGCTTAGGAGTTGGTTCAGGAAGTGTCCAATCATTTTCATTACTCAACATATTGTTCAATAGCAATTCAGCTTGATCATCAGTTCTTTCCCTGAAAACACAACCAGCACAACTATCCAGGTGGTCTCTGGAAGCATCGATTAGTCCATTATAAAAGATATCAAGTATTTCATTTTTCTTGAGAGGATGATCAGGAAAAGCATTAAGTAATTGGAGAAGCCTCCCCAAAGCTTGTGGGAGACTCTCTTCTTCAATTTGCACAAAATTATATATTTCCCTTAAGGAAGCTTGTTTCTTATAAGAGGGGAAATATTTAGCAGAGAAGTAATAAATAATATGCTGGGGACTACGCACACAACCAGGATCAAGAGAATTAAACCATGTTTTAGCATCACCCTTTAATGAGAACGGAAACTACTTAAGGATAAAGTAATAGCGAGTTTTCTCATCATTAGTGAACAGGGTGGCTATATCATTTAATTTAGTAAGATGTGCCACAACAGTTTCAGATTCATAGCCATATAAAGGATCACATTCAACCAAAGTAATTAACTCAGGATCGACAGAGAAATCATAATCCTTATCGGAAATACAGATAGGTGAAGTAGCAAAAGCAGGGTCATATTTCATTCTAGCATTCAAAGATTTTTCTTTAAGCTTAGCTAATAATTTCTTAAGATCATATCTATCATTGCAGGCTAAAATTTCTCTAGCAGTTTCTTCATCCATAACATAACCCTCAGGCACAACAGGCAATTCATATCTAGGGGGAGAATCTTCATCCTCACTTTCATCAGTATTATCAGTTTCAATAATTTCATCTCTCTAACCCTAGCAACTTGTTCATTAAGAAATTCACCTAGTGGCACAGTATTATCAAGCATAGAAGTAGTTTCATCATAAGTATCATGCAAAGCAGAAGTGGCATCATCAACAACATGCGACATATCAGAATGAATAGCAGGAGTTGGTGTCGCAAGTTTACTCAAAACAGAAGGTGAATCAAGTGCAGTGCTAGATGGCATTTCCTTACCTCCCCTCGTAGTTGAGGGAAAAATCTTGGTTCTTTTATCTTTCAAGTTCTTCATAGTGATCAGCAGATATAAATCCCAAGTGACTCAAAGAATAGAGCTATGCTCCCCGGCAACGGCGCCAGAAAATAGTCTTGATAACCCACAAATATAGGGGATCGCAATAGTTATCGAGGGTAGAGTATTCAACCCAAATTTATTGATTCGACACAAGGGGATCCAAACAATATTCTCAAGTATTAAAAGTTTAGTTGTCAACTAAACCGCACCTGAAAGACTTAATATCTGCTGCAAAGTATTTAGTAGCAAAGTGATATGGAAGTAACGGTAACGGTGTCAAAAGTAACAGTATTGGTTTTGTAGTGATTGTAACAATGGCAACAGAAAAATAACTCAGCAAAGATCAATATATGAAAAGCTCGTAGGCAATCGATCACAGATGGATAATTATGTCGGATGCGATTCCTCATGCAACAGTTATAACGTAGGGTGACACAGAACTAGCTCCAGTTCATCAATGTAATGTAGGCATTTATTATGAATATTGTCATGCGTGCTTATGGAAAAGAACTTGCATGACATATTTTGTCCTACCCTCCCGTAGCAGCGGGGTCCTATTGGAAACTGAGGGATATTGATGCCTCAGTTTAATAGAGTACCGGACCAAAGCATTAACACTTAGTGAATACATGAACTCCTCAAACTATGGTCATCACCGGTAAGTATCCTGATTATTGTCACTTCGGGGTTAACGGATCATAACACATAATAGGTGACTATAGACTTGCAAGATAGGATCAAGAACTCACATATATTCATGAAAACATAATAGGTTCAGATCTGAAATCATGGCACTCGGGCCCTAGCGACAAGAATTAAGCATAGCAAAGTCATAACAACATCAATCTCAGAACATAATGGATACTAGGGATCAAACCCTCACAAAACTAACTCGACTACATGATAAATCTCATCCAACCCATCACCGTCCAGCAAACCTACGATGGAATTACTCACGCACAGCGGTGAGCATCATGAAATTGGTGGTGGAGGAATGTTGATGATGATCATGGCGACAGATTCCCCTCTCCGGAGCCCCGAACGGACTCCAGATCAGCCGTCCCGAGAGAGATTAGGGCTTGGCGGCGGCTTCATATTTTAAAATGCGATGAATTCTTCTCTTTGATTTATTCTCCCCAAACATGAATATATAGAGTTGGAGTTAAGGTCGGTGGAGCACCAGGGGGCACACAAGGCAGGGGGCGCTCCCCCCACCCTCATGGACTGGGTGTGGGCCCCCTGGCCTTGATTCTTTCGCCACTATTTTTTATATATTACAAAAATATTCTCCGTTGATTTTCAGGTCATTCCGAGAACTTTTATGTCTGCACAAAAATAACCCCATGGCAATTTTACTGAAAACGGCATCAGTCCGGGTTAGTTCCATTCAAATCATGCAAGTTAGAGTCCAAAGCAAGGGCAAAAGTGTTTGTAAAAGTATATATGATGGAGACATATCAGTAATCAAGTAGGCCAGCAAACTCACAGCTTAGGACACGGGCAAAAGCCCCTGCAACAAGGATGACAAGGAACCTCGCAGGCCGAACATTGGATGCCGGAAACAATTCCCTCCTGAGGTCAAAACAGTGAATATGGTCTATATCACTCATATACCCAAGAAGGAGAGGAAGCGTGCACTTCGGAACATCTACACCATAGAGCTTGTAGCCCCAAATTTAATCCATGGTCCGCATGCCCAATCGCCCTCGATTGCAAGGACCACCCAACCAGCATCCGCCATGGAGGATCAGCGGCTTTGGTCCTATATCCCATTATCGATGGGTACCACCTTACTGGAGTCCTCATGGACATGGGCAGTAGCCTCAACCTATTTATGAAGATACAATAAGGAAAATGGGTATTAACCCATCACGGATCAAATACAGTAGCACCACCTTCAAGGGGGTCATCCCCAGCATTGAAGCCCGCTGTTCGGGCACCCTCACATTGGACGTAGTATTCGGCTCCCCCGATAACTTCCAGAGCAAAGACTTAATCTCCGACATTGGCCCCTTCCGCAACGGCTATCACGCCCTTCTAGGACAAACGACATTCGCTCGTTTCAATGTCGTCCCCCATTACGCCTACCTCAAATTAAAGATGCTCAGATCAAGAGGCTTCGTCATAGTAAGTGGCAATACGGAGCACTCTTTCCGGACCGAGGAGCACACTGCGGCCTTGGCGTCCGAATACGAAGGGTCGAAGGGCCAGCTCACTGTCAAGGCGAGAGAGGCAAGGAAGGGAGCGCGGGCCCTATCACCAGCCAAGGGGCCTCCCTACATTCGACGTGCATACGGATACGTCCCCATGGCATGCCCACCCCAGCAGCACACTACATGCTTCAATATCACAACTTCGCGCTCAAAATACCATGGGCATCTGTGGGACTTAACCACAAAGAGTTTGGCTCGACCGTATCATGGAATAACTTGTCTTCAGATAACGAACAAGTACCATCTAGGACCTATCTGGCATCAAGCCCCGCCAACACAGGGACCTCCCGAAGACTCCTTGTCAAGGACTCGTCATTGGACAACCACCACATGAAGTTGTCCCTTCCAGCAGAAGAAAAGGCACGAGCATGCAGTAGGGCATAGTTCGGGTGTTAACGCACACATCAAGGCCCTACGTAAACCTTGCATATGTAAATATCTCATTTTCCTTTTTCTTAGAACATATTCATATCTGAAGCTTTGTACAGGAATTTGAATTGTATGACTCAAACTTCATGAACCTATGGGAAATAAATCGAACCTTTTGACGTCCCTATACAGTTACTCATAAAATACTCCTTTGTTTCTCTCTCTCTGAGCCTGTCTTAATCATGTATGCATGGAACATATTTGCTCTAACATGCAAACCAGCTAATAGACCGGGGGCTCGACCATAGAGCTCACCCCACACACAAAGTCTAGCACCCTATTTTCTGACGTGTCCGGCGTCTTGGATATTGCATTATATGTATTGGTTCCAAATTATGTCTTGGGTCAATAGTTTGGTTTCCCCGCTCCTATGCTTACCTCCTTACATTTTGCATGTTCGTCTAAGAAGGTAAAGGGAGAACCACTGAGATTGTACTTCCGCCTAGTTCTGTTAAGTACCTCATTGGAAAAGCCAAAAACTGACTGTCATAATAAGCGAGAACTGGTCGGCGATCGAATGACTGGTGTTAAACAAGAAATCGTTGATGATTATACCGTGTAACACGAAGGGTTTGTCTTCTCATAAATCAAGTGGGAGATTCCCGGCCCTCTGGTTTACCGAACATCTCACCACACTTGGGGCTAGTTACCAGCCCCCGTAGTCATGCTCTTAGAAAGCAGTCTGATTGCCTTGTTCCCCTCCTACACTACCGTCTCCGAGCACCGAGACGTCAGCTAAGGGTTATAGTAAGGAGGACAGAACACCCCGTGTAGCATCTACGAGGGGGCTTAATCCGACGAATGGTAACTTTCAGAATGAAACGGCCGAGTAGGAGTCAAAATTAAACATAAACACATGCAAGTACGATAACCCATACAGAACTCAATCTTGTCATGAAACATAAGGCCCGACCAAAGTTTAATACATAAGCAGGCTCAACTACTAAAGGAGTACATCCATCGAGCACTGCGCCTCCACTGCCCGAGCACAGTCCATCATGACGGAGAAGTACTGCTTTGGGTGCCTCTGCTACTTTCCAGCTAGAGGAGGTCGGGTGGCCATCTCTACATGCTTAATCTTCGGCCAGTGCACCATGGTCTTTGAGAATGCCATCCGAGCCCCGTCGATACACGCCGAGCACTTGTCGGCATCAATATGGGCAGCAGCATCACACAGCTTCGCTACCAGGCCAAAATAGCTACTTGGTATGAGCTCGAAAGGCCAAAGCCAGACACAAAGCTCCTTCATGGCAAGCTCGGCCATTTAGTGCAGCTCCATCAATTGTTTCATTTAATTAGCAAGGAGGGGAGGGTGCTCGGGCGCCTTGAACTGTGCTCAGAATATCCTTAACTAGGAGTCACCCTCCCGATCCGCATAGTACCTTGACGCATCTACCACACTCTTTGGGAGTTGCGCAAAGGTGCCTACAGAATGCCAGACCCGTGTAAGCAATTGGAATCTTTGGCCACCAAAGACACTCTACAATAAGTATTGCTTACCATTTGCAATTTTCTTTGCATGTCAGAGCTCTTCCCAAAAACCTCGCATCTTCGTCCGCACCTCCTAGATCTTCATCTTCATCTTTACCAACTCGGCGGCATGATCCTTATTATTATGCTCAAGGTCCTCACATTTAGTGATGGCATACTTGAGCTCCTGTTTCACTTCGGCAACCCTGGCCTCATGCTTATCAATGTCGGTTTTCACCAACATGAGCTCAGTGGCCACTCACTCGGTCGTTGCCTTCTGTTTGGCTGCTTCGGCTTTGGCCTTCTGCAGCTCAGCCTTGAGGCCCTCAACCTCTGCGGTGACAGCTGCAATTATATCTTGCTTAGGGATCATCCCAAATGTCATACTTAACATGAAACATGCAAAGGGTTGTGTTTCAAACAAACTAACCTTGTGCTTCGTCAAACCGCTTGTTGACGAGATTTAGCTCCTCATCGGAATTACGTAGCTTCCGATTTATCTCAATAATCTTCGCGGCATTGGCAGCAGCTGCCAACGCCAAAGCCTGCAAAATAAAACCAACACAACACTTAGGTCACTGTCCTCATGATTTTCAATCCTCTACCAGGTTTCTTCAAAACCTGCCAGAGTCCCCGGCGCTGCTACTTACAAGGACTACTAAAAACTTGTTTACAAAGAACATTCTTTACAAGGACAACATTTCTTTGTGTACCTCGTAGCCTGTTAGAGGCCACCAAAAGCATCTCCCAGTCTGTTGTTAATGGACCGAACACTTCGTAATAGCGCACCCAATAGGGTGCGATGTTCCGCGACTATGTAGGAGTTGTTCATAGCCTCCTCCATTATGTCTGGCCACTCCACCATGACCCGGTCCCCAGTGTTCGCCACCGGTGGCAGGGCCCTGGCTCCCTCTTTGGTTGGGGGCGGCTATGACGCCCCGGAAGGTCGTGGGGGCTCTAAAACCGCCTTCTGAGAGGGCTCGGCTTGCCCGAGCTCCTTCTCCTGGGTTTCATCGACCGAAGTGTTAGCTTTGGCCATGTCGATGTCACCATTCCCCCCCCCCCGGTGTTCGGCATGGGTGGATTCCATTGAGACAACACCTCCTCGGTCTCTCAGATGACCGGTGGAGGTGCGGAGTGCGATGCGCCTCCGCTCTCCGCAAGATCGGCTGAGATCTGGTGGGTAGGGAGGTTGCGTGGCGGGCTAAAGTATAGGAGCGCACATGGTTTTAGTAATGAGTTTGTAACTCCGGCAGCCAGACAATCTTCGGATTCTCACCTTTCGGCACAAGGCTTGACCATTGGGGTCCTCTCTGGGACCTTCTCGAAGGCGGCGGACTCCTCATTAGAGTCTGAACTATCATCAGGTAGAACCAATTTGCCCCTGCTCCTCTTCTTAGGGGCTAGGGAAGGCTGCTCTTCTTCAGGTTCGGCCGATGTCGCTCTCTTCCACGTGCGGGGGGAGTCACTCTCCTCCTCCTCTTCTTCTTGCTCCCCTCACGTGTGGAGGGGGCATGGATGTCTCAGACTTGGTGTCTGGAGGGACTCGTGAATAGAGGCCCTCCCTGGCCTCCCTCGTATGGTACTTCTTCTCCTTTCTCTCTGGCGCCTTGTAAGGCTCCACGGTTAGCATCTCCACTAGCTGGGCTGACCTGGGGTGTTTTGGCAGCGGGGCAGGATTGTCAATCTGCATGTTCTCATTGAGCCAGCCTTGTGGAGACGAGAAGAAGGAGGTGAGGACCATAGTTGGAATTTGAATACCCGAAACATGAAATGAGTGATGCTAGATAACCAGCTTAGGGTGGCTCTCGGCGTCAAGGCCGATGTCCTCCTTTTCAGCTGGTCATGTCTTCTGTGGCCTGAACAACACCTTCCACAACTTCTCGTGGGTGGTGCCATAGAAGTGTTCCACAGTGCGGGGGTCTTTGAGCTTCCAGGACTGTCGGTGTCAAAACCGGCGAATCTCGGGTAGGGGTCCTGAACTGTGCATCTGAGGTTGATGGTAACAGGAGACAAGGGACACGAAGTTTTACCTAGGTTCGGGCCCTCCTGATGGAGGTAATACCCTACATCCTGATTGATTAATATTGATGAGTATGGGGGTTACAAGAGTTGATCTACCACGAGATCGTAATGGCTAAAACCCTAGAAGTCTAACCTATATGATCATGATGATGATCTTCCCTACGGACTAAACCCTCCGATTTATCTAGAGACTTGAGGGGACTAGGGTTGTACAATGTTGGTTACAGAGAAAGGAATCTTCATATCCGAACGCCAAGCTTGCCATCCATGCCAAGGAGAGTCCCATCCGGACACGGGTGAGAGAATCTTTAGTCCTGTATCTTCATGGCCCAACAGTCCGGCCCATATCCAACAGGCCGAACGCCCGAGGACCCCTTAGTCCATGACTCTCTCAATAGCCCCTGAACCAGGCTTCAATGATGAGGTGTCCGGCACGCAGATTGTCTTTGGCATTGCAAGGAGGGTTCCTCCTCCTAATACTCGAAAATAGCCCTCGAACACAAAGAGCGTGTCCGGCTCTGCAAAACAAGCACCACATATATCCGTAGAGAGTATAATATTTCATGAGTCTAATTCACTGACAACTTTTTATGGCGTGACATCATGTCACAGCCCGGTCATTATTTCGAGCCATTTTTCAGCCTCCCGCTTCACGTTTTAAGATGCGGTTTTATTGGCATGTCTTGTCGAAGCAGAGATCGTGTCCCCTTATTACGGTATTCTCATCAATATGGGTGTGGATAACCCAACTGTTCCTTTGGCATAATCTCTTGGGAATAGGCAGGATTTAAGGCCTATGAGGAGGCGTTTGATATTCATTGCCTTTATAAAGGGGCAAAGGCCCGTCCTTCTCCTCCGCGCCTACCTCTTTGTCAATCTTTCCAACCTTGAGTTCTAGCACCCAGGTTTCAACTTAACTGTTCCGAGCGTCCCATTCATGTCCGGACTCAGCCCTCAGGGATGGTGAGTGGCCTTCTCTCTCACAGAGGAGGATATCGCGAAGCTCCGGGCGGCTAGATACCTGACCGCCGAAATCCCCCATAGGCTTCCTGCTAAAGGACAGGTTATTCCTACTCCCAGATCCGGCGAGAGGGTTGTATTCATCTCCCACTTCCTCCGGGGGCTAGGGTTCACTCTCCACCCCTTCGTTCGCGGCCTCATGTTTTATTACGGGCTAGATTTTCACGATCTAGCTCCGTACTCCTTCCTTCACATCTCGGCGTTTATTACCATGTGCGAGGACTTTCTCTGCATCACCCATCACTTCGGTTTATGGCTCAAGACCTTTAATTTGAAGCCGAAGGTAATCGAGGGAGAGTGTCGGTGTTCTGGGAACAAGGGTCCCTAGACTTGCCTGCCTGCGGCCCGCAGCATGGTTCCCCCAGCGGCCCCGTACGGCCCATCTTCACCAGCAAACACCCAAGACCCTCGCGAGGGGCCAAGCCTCACGAGGGGGACGACGCAAGACCTCCTCGGGTGCGGCCTCACCAGGATGGCTCGCGAAGGGCGGAGAGATCAAGGTAAGGCGAACCTCGCGAGGTTCCAATGACGCAAGCCATGACGATCAAGACCGGGTGGGCGCCAGGCGGGCACCAGCGAGCACAGTTTCCTCGTTTCCTGTTTGGTCCTAAGGAGGCAAGCGTAGGCAAGGAGTTCCAAGGCATTAGACAAAGGTTTCCATATCCGTGCAACAAGACCAAGACTAGCAGGACGGCAGGGTGGAGGTCATCGTGGAGCCCAAGACGGCGTCACCACCAGAGCCTTTGGCAGGCGAAGACTACTTTTGTCACGATAACTCGTACTAGTTGTCTGCCTTCGAATTTGGCCGTTGTGGGATCCCTTCCCGCTCAATATTTGGGAAGAGGTCCAAGGCCACTATAAATAGGACTAGCCAGCATAGAAAGAGGGAGAGGTGGAGAGAGGATCCAGATCTTCCTAAAACACACAAGTTCACCAAGCACAAGAACACCTCTCCTCAGGAGGCTGTTCTTCCCTTGTAACTGTTCATCCTCAGCCCAAGAGGCAATCCAGCACACCACACTAGAGTAGGGTATTACACCACAACGGTGGCCCAAACCAGTATAAATCTTGTGTCTCATGTTCTTCTTGTCCGTCGAGCTAGGCCATGAGATTGTTGAGTGTGCGAGCTGGAGAGGGGGCAGATAGGGGTGCGCTGAAGCCTTATTCTTCATCGATCCATGCTTCGTCACTCCACCAAGCTCATGGCCGATGCTCGCCGGGATCGCATGGAGCGCCCGGCCGCTCTCGCCACCCGTGTCGCTCAGACGACCCCAGTAGGCAGGCATCCCCGTCGTTCTCCGTCACCCGCCGCCAATGCCGTCACTGGTCCGGCGGCCAATGAGCAACAAGCCTCTTCACTGCATCCCTCCGTGCATCGTGACGGCCACACCGCCACCCCGTCGCTGACTCCGATCGACTCGCCGTCTCATGCTCGTTATGCACCCACAGATGCGCAGGCCGCACTACTCATGGCACGCGAGCTCCTGCACTACCGTCCAGTCGAC
>NC_041384.1:115984304-116024623 GCF_002162155.2 Triticum dicoccoides | reverse complement strand
ATCCCTCTCGCTGCCTCGCCCGCCCCTAGCTACAGGCGATGTGGCTCATGGAGCGCCTCCACCTCCTCCACAACAAAACGACGCCCTCATGCCAAGGTGTGCAGCTCACGGTGCGCCTCTGCCTCTCTCACGTCAGGACAGCTCCCTCGCTCCAAGGTGTGCGGCCCCGCGGCGCGACCCACTGCGCCACGTGCCTGCGCACGAAGAAAGAAGCTGCTAAGAGATTCCTTGTCCACAAGGAAACGCTCCACCACTCCCAGCTCCACTGCGCCAGGATTGCTTGCTGCGACAGGGCCATGCGCCGCATGCCGCGGCGGCGCAGGGGCACCACGACCAACCTGTTCCTCCACGACGGGACCCGATGGCCACGGCGGGCTCTCGCGCCTTCGCTCCTGAGTAGCGCAGCGTCGTCTGGTCAGGAAAGTTCAAGCCAGATCTGCCTCCTCGCTACGACGTCACCCCCGACCTAGGGGGGTTTCTGCAGCTCTACGAGCTAAGCATCGAAGCGGCCAACAGCGACGAAAAGGTCATGGTGAACTAGTTTCCCATGGCTCTCAAAGACGGTGCCCGCTCATGGCTCCTGAACCTGCCCCCAGGATCGATTTCGTCCTAGGAGGAGATGCGCGACTGCTTCATTGCCAACTTCCAGGGCACTCGCGACTTCCCCCGGTCGTAGGTGACCTACGCCGCATCAAGCAACAACTAGGAGAAACCCTGCAGAAATACATCCAACGCTTCAACAGCGCACGAATCAAGATCCCCAAGGTAACAGAAGAGGCCACCATCTTGGCGTTCTCCGACGGCGTCCGCGACGTCAAGGTGAAGGAGGAGCTCGCCATCCATGAAGAGTTGTGCATGACCTTGGAGCTATTCAACATCGTGACGAAGTGTGCAAGAGCTGAGGAGGGGCGTCGTTCCCTCCTCGAGCTCCCTACTGCGGACCCAGAGGAGAAGAAGCCCAAGGTCAAGGACGTGAAGCGCAAGGGAGTGGTCGTGCTCGCGGGAGAACCAGACACCAAGCGCGGCCGAGATCTTACCGAGTCGTCCAAGGGAAGCCACACATTCTGCGCCTTCCCCAACATGCGCAAGCACAACACTAATGATTGTCAAAAGCTCAGGGCCATTCGATATGGACACTTCGGTCGACGCCCCGAGGGCAACGACCGGGGCTACGACCGAGGAGGTGGACGCAGTGGAGGATGTTGGGACGACCGTGGGCCCCGCCAGGAGTGGCGCGACCAACCTCACGAGGATCATTGGCACGATCAGCCTTGTGAGGGAGCCTGGAGGGACTAGCCTCGTGAAGACAGTCCTCAGTGCAACCCTTGTCTCCCTCCGCTGCCGCCGCCAAGAAGGAACGACGACCATCAACAGGACGAGGGGGCTGGGGGCTTCCATGAGCCGCGAGCTATCGCCTGTATCTTGGGCGGAGCTTAAGCCCCAGCTTCTTAGCGAGTCTTCAAGCAGTTTGATCGTGAGGTGAACACAGTCCTCCCCAAGCTCGAAGCCACGCGCCTACTCAGGTGGTCCAAGTACGCCATCACCTTTAGCTCGGCAGACCAGCTCAAGTGCGCGGCAACGGCCGGCGTTCTCCCGATGCTCTATTCGCCTGTCATCAGCAACGTCCTAGTGACAAAGACCCTCATCGACGGTGGCGCAGGGCTCAATGTCCTGTCCGTCGAGACCTTCGACAGCCTTCAAGTGCCATACGATCAGCTCCAGCCTACCAAGCCTTTCTCAGGAGTGACTGACGGCTCTACCACCCCGATAGGGCAGGTTCGCCTCCTTGTCACCTTTGGTCAGCGCGACAACTACCACACCGAACTTATCGACTTCGACATTGCCCACATCCTCTGCCATACAACGCCATCCTCGGGTACCCAGCGTTGGCAAAATTCATGGCAGTCGCCCACCATGGCTACAACGTCCTCAAGATGCCCGGAAGCGGCGGAATCATCGCCATCCCCTGCGAAGAAAGAGACGCGGTGTGCTCCCTTGAGCGCGCTACTACCTTTGAGGACTTGCATTGGTTTTCCCTTGAAGAGGAAAGGGTGGTGCGGCAAAGTAGCGTAAGTATTTCCCTCAATTTTTGAGAACCAAGGTATCAATCCAGTAGGAGGCTACACGCCAGTCCCTCGCACCTACACAAAACAAATAAATCCTCGCAACCAATGCGATAAGGGGTTGTCAATCCCTACACGGTCACTTACGAGAGTGAGATCTGATAGATATGATAAGATAATATTTTTGGTATTTTTATGATAAATATGCAAAGTAAAACAAAAGGCAATGAAAATAACTAAGTATTGGAAGATTAATATGATGAAGATAGACCCGGGGGCCATAGGTTTCACTAGTGGCTTCTCTCAAGAGCATAAGTATTTTACGGTGGGTGAACAAATTACTGTTGAGAAATTGATAGAATTGAGCATAGTTATGAGAATATCTAGGTATGATCATGTATATAGGCATCACGTCCGAGACAAGTAGACCGACTCCTGCCTACATCTACTATTATTAGTCCACACATCGACCGCTATCCAGCATGCATCTAGAGTATTAAGTTCAAGAGAACAGAGTAACAGTTTAAGCAAGATGACATGATGTAGAGGGATAAACTCATGCAATATGATAAAAAACCCATCTTGTTATCCTCGATGGCAACAATACAATACGTGCCTTGCTGCCCCTATTGTCACTAGGAAAGGAGACCGCAAGATTGAACCCAAAGCTAAGCACTTCTCCCATTGCAAGAAAGATCAATCTAGTAGGCCAAACCAAACTGATAATTCGAAGAGACTTGCAAAGATAACAAATAACACATAAAAGAATTCAGAGAAGATTCAAATATTGCTTAGAGATAAACTTGATCATAAACCCACAATTCATCGGTCTCAACAAACACACCGCAAAAGAAGATTACATCAAATAGATCTCCACAAGAGAGGTGGAGAACTTTGTATTGAGAACCAAAAAGAGAGAAGAAGTCATCTAGCTAATAACGATGGACCCGAAGGTCTGAGGTAAACTACTCACACTTCATCGGAAGGGCTATGGTGTTGATGTAGAAGCCCTCCGTGATCGATGCCCCCTCCGGTGGAGCTCCGGAACAGGCCCCAAGATGGGATCTCATGGATATAGCAAGTTACAGCGGTAGAATTAGGGTTTTGGCTCCGTATCTGATCATTTGGGGGTACATAGGTATATATAGGAGGAAGAAGTACGTTGGTGGAGCAACAGGGGGCCCATGAGGGTGGAGGGCACGCCTGGGGGGCTACCTCGTGGCCTCCCTATTGGTTGCTTGACGTAGGGTCCAAGTCTCCTGGATCTTGTTCGTTCCAAAAATCACGTTCCCGAAGGTTTCATTCCGTTTGGACTCCATTTGATATTCCTTTTCTTAGAAACCCTAAAATAGGCAAAAAAACAACAATTTTGGGCTGGGCCTCCGGTTAGTAGGTTAGTCCCAAAAATAATATAAAAGTGTTTAATAAAGCCCAATAATGTCCAAAATAGAAGATAGTATAGCATGTAGCAATTAAATATTATAGATACGTTGGAGACATATCACGCGCCTTCCAAGCTGCATCACTCGAAGACCCCGACAACAACGCAACGCAGTACCATCCTGAGGCCAACCCCAGGAAGAAGAAGCAGCTGCTCCACACTGGACCCAAAGGGAGCGGCACCTCCGGCAGCACCACTTCAGGATCTACGCCTGCGCCTGGGGCCCCTCCCTTCCTCGCATAGGGAGGCGTGCCCGACGCCGTCCTTAGGCAGGGCTCGGGGGCTCTCTTCTGGAGGGCCTTAGACCTGGCCAGCGTCACGCGGGAGGTGCTCGGGCACCACGTGGAGGCATGCTTCGCGGCATGTTTCCCTCAGGAGGGCGCCAGGTGAAAAGATCCTGGCGCTCAGGAGTTCATCAACAAGGCATCTCAGGAGCTTCATGAAGCAAGAGCAATACGCGGCGACTGCCGCCCACCTGGCGTTGCTCCTCACCCAGGCGAGGGTGGTGAGCTACGCATCTACATCGACATCACAGGGCTCAACCGGGCCGCATCTCAGGAGCGCTTTTGGCCTTCACGTGTTGGACGCTGCGAGGGTCCACCTCACAGCTACGTTCGCAGGCCGTTCGGCCTGCCGCCTTCCAGCGCAACCTGCGGAGCATCATGGCGAGTCAGGAGGACAGGCATCACGCAGTCCTGGTGGAGGTGGAGACAGTCCTCCGGAGGCCGCCCGAGCCTCCAGAGCTTCCTGAGGCTCAGGTCCTCGACGGCCCATGAGGGGCGACTTATTCGCTACGCGTCTTCAGCTACCCCAACACTCCTTCGGCAACCAAACCAGATGACATCTTTCCAAGTTCATTTAGCTGGGAGCGCCCCCTGGGCTGCATTATTCCCAGGCCGTGTGGGTCCGTCCCTGCGGCATGTATCTGCTTGCATCTTCAGTTCACTCTGCTGGGAGCGCCCCTCGGGCAGCATCATCCCAGGCCGCTTGGGTCCAACCCAGTGGCATGTATGGTTCCTGCATTTACTTGAGCCAGTTTGCTCCTCATGCATAATCCACCTATGGTTAGCACATGCTCGATTGTCACCTGCCAAGGGAGCCGCGTGCCGATTGTCTTTCGTCGGGATCCTTCACATAAGAAGGCTAGGCACGGCGTCTGTGCTCGGGCCCATCCTTGCAGCGTTGATATATCCAACGGCTGAGCTCTGTCTGGCAGGCCGGCCCCGTTCACGTCACCTCCTGGGGTCGTTGGTGCTTGTCCTTCTCGTGTGATAGCCTCAGGAAATGCACTCGGCGTGGGTTGTGTAACCATCTCGCAGGAACGCCACAGCCATCAAGAACCAAGACCAGACGCAACCCGCCTTGAGGTAGGGCCTCGTGAGTCCCGCTGAGGGAGTCCTGGATTAGGGGGTCTCCGGACAGCCGGACTATATCCTTTGGCCAGACTGTTAGACTATGAAGATACAATATTGAAGACTTCGTCTCGTGTCCGGATGGGATACGGATATGGATATGGGTCTCCGGACAGCCGGACTATATCTACTTGGCGTGGAAGGCAAGCTAGGAAATACGGATATGGATATCTCCTCCTTTGTAACCGACCTTGTGTAACCCTAACCCTCTCCGGTGTCTATATAAACCGGAGGGTTTTAGTCCGTAGGACAACAACAACTACAACATACAATCATACCATAGGCTAGCTTTTAGGGTTTAGCCTCTCTGATCTCGTGGTAGATCTACTCTTGTACTACCCATATGATCAATATTAATCAAGCAGGACGTAGGGTTTTACCTCCATCAAGAGGGCCCGAACCTGGGTAAGACATTATGTCCCCTGCCTCCTGTTACCATCCGGCCTAGACGTACAGTTCGGGAACCCCTACACGAGATCCGCCGGTTTTGACACCGACACCCGCGCTGGCTCATGAGTGCCCAGATACACCTCCTCCACCCCTGTCGTGCAAGCCACGTGCTAGGGCGGGGTTGTACACGCTCTGGGGGCTCTCCGCAGTAGGGAGTCCCCTCCCACATGCCGGCAACGGACAGGCGATCACCGCGGCGACTTGTTCCCCTCCTCGCGCTAACCTGCAGGAACTCCATGAGGACTACAGCAGGCGGTACCGCGGACTCTCTCTCTTCTCCCATGTGATTCGCTTGCGCGTTAAAAGGGGGTGTCAGTGTCAAAATAGGCGGATCTTGGGTAGGGGGTCCTGAACTGTGTGTCTAGGCGGATGGTAACAGAAGCAGGGGACACGATGTTTACCCAGGTTCGGGCCCTCTTGATGGAGGTAAAACCCTACATCCTGCTTGATTGTTCTTGATAATATGAGTAGTACAAGAGTTGATCTACCACGAGATCAGAGAGGCTAAACCCTAGAAGCTAGCCTATGGTATGATTGTATGTTTGTCCTATAGACTAAACCCTCCGGTTTATATAGACACGGGAAGGGGATAGGGTTACACAGAGTCGGTTACAAGGAAGGAGATCTACATATCCGTATTGCCAAGCTTGCCTTCCACGCCAAGGAGAGTCCTATCCAGACACGGGACGAACTCTTCAATCTTGTATCTTCATAGTCCAACAGTCCGGCCAATGGATATAAAGCGGCTGTCTGGATACCCCCTAATCTAGGACTCCCTCAGTAGCCCCTTAACCAGGCTTCAATGACGATGTGTCCGGCGCGCAGATTGTCTTCGGCATTGCAAGGCGGGTTCCTCCTCCGAATACTTCATAGATGATTTTGAACATGAGGATCGTGTCCGGATCTGCAAAACAAGTTCCAGATACCACCGTAGAGAGAATAATATTTACACAAATCTAATCTGCTGACGTACCCCGTAGCGTGGCATCACACCATAGTCAGGTCTTTATTCGAATCATTTTTCATAATCTATCTCAGCGTGTTTCGCGAGGCGGTTTCCTTGGCACGTCTTGTCGAAGCAGAGATCGTGTCCCCTTATTACGGGATTCCCATCAATACGGACGTGGGTAACCCAACCGCGCCATCAATTACGGCGCTTCAGGGATAAGCGAGTTTTACCAGGCTAGTGGGGCCGCATAGTTTCGTCCGCCCTTATAAAGGGATAAGGTTTCACATTTTTCTACCCACGCCTTCTTCCTCCTTCATCCATTCTCGCGCACTCGAGCTCCAGCGCCCAAGTCCACATCCTTCTCCTCAACTCTCTCCAAACATGTCCAGAGCGGGAGGCAAGTGGATGGTCTCCTCCGTCATGGAGGGACACATCAAAAAATTACATGGGGCCGGATACTTAGCCACGGATATCGCGTACCGGCTGCCAGCTGCGGGGCAGATCGTCCCTACCCCGGAACCTTACGAAAGGGTGGTTTTCCTCCCCTACTTCGTCTGCGGACTGGGGTTTCCCCTCCATCCATTCGTCCGCGGCCTTATGTTTTATTATGGGCTGGACTTTCATGATCTGGCCCCGAATTTCATCCTCAACATCTCGGCGTTCATCATCGTGTGTGAGGCTTTCCTCCACATCCGGCCCCACTTCATCCTGTGGTTGAATACCTTCAATATCAAGCCGAAGGTAGGAGGCGGCCAACAAGAGGAATGCGGCGGAGTCGTGGTGGGAAAAATGCCTAGCGTTACATGGCTCGAGGGCTCCTTCGTGGAGACCATAAAGGGGTGGCAATCGGGGTGGTTCTACATCACTGAGCCACGCGACACCAACTGGGTGGCGGCCCCCGAGTTTCGATCCAGAATCCCCACGCAGCTCACTTCCTGGAAGGAGAAGGGCCTGTACTGGGGCTCATCGGTGGAGCTGGACGGACTCCAGAAGTGTATCCGGAACAAGATAAGCAAGAAACTTAAGCTTGTCAACATAGTCCAGGTCATGCTCTTCCGCCGGATCCTCCCGTGTCAACAACGGGCTTTCAACTTATGGGAGTTCGACCTGGCCCAGCACCAGACTCTAAGCGAGCTCTTCAACACAATGCATAAGGACGTCTGGAAGGTGCTGTTCAAGGGCACCGAGGCCCTCCCTTCTCTTACCGAGGACCGCGGGCTAAGCGCGAAGAGCCCTGCGAATCCGGTAAGTTCTGTACATCTGGTTGGGTATTTATATCCCATCGCTTAACCAAGTGTGGGGTCTGAGCTCCCATGCCTTTGACAGGACTGGGTGGAGACATTGGAGCAGATTAACTGTCTGGCCCCTTTGCCCAAAGACCCTGCAGACGCTCTCCTGACGGAGATGCGGACTCCGGCTCCTTATGAGGTGCCGAAGAAGACCAAGAAGAAGGCCACGGGAACCCGAAAGAGTTCCCGGCGCCAGGTGGTATCAGACTCATTGTACGATAACTCTGAGACGCACTCCTATCGTGAAAACGAGGAGGAGGAAGATTAAGATTCTCCCCCTCCAACCGGGGGACACAAGAAAAGGAAGGCCGCCCCAATCGGGGAGGCCGAAGGGTCCAAGAAGGGAAGGACTCTCCTTCTGGACTGTTCCACCACCGCAGCCGACGGCGAAGACGAGTGGTTACTCAGGGCCAAGCCCCTGGCAAAGTCATAAGTATTCGGATACCAGAGTAACTCATAGCATACTTTTGTTGCACTGCTTCTCCTAACGTCGAATATGATTATGCAGTCCGCCCTGAGCCCGTATCGACGTATCCTCGTCGAACGGTTCCTTGGACTCGTCGGATATGTATAGTGATACACTTCCAACCGCCTCCTCTCCGCGCCCTACGGACGATGTCGAGGTACTGTCTCAAGGGGCACCGAGCCGGGGGAGATAGTCCCGGAGGCGCCTCAAGGCGATCTTCCGGACTCCAGGTGCGAAGGGAGCAAGTCTCCCAAGGGCTCCAAGTTCGGCCCCCAGCCGAACGGCGCGCCGGAACCTTTAGTGGTTCCGGACTCCGACAGGCGGCCCCCATCCAAGAGGGGCAAGCCGAACGTGCCAGTGACCTATGTCCATCCAGAGGCACCGGACAACCTGCTGGTAGCGCTTCGTGGCGCTTCCATCGACGAAGAGCACTGCACTATTATGAGTGCGGTGATCAAGAAGGTTCAGTCCGCCAAGAGCGGAGTGACTGAAGGTTGTGCCAGCCTTCTAACAGGCTTTGAGGTAAGTATTTAAAATATAGGAAAATATTACTGCATTAACAGTAGCCCCTGATGTTCTGTTTGGTGTTCACAAAGAAAAGCCGAATAGAGGATCAAATAATATCTGCGGGCCTCTAATATAAGTATGTCTATATGCGCAAGCAGGCTTTGTTGCTGACCTCTACCACACTGACTGTGAAGGTCGCTGCACTGAAGCAGAACCTCGAGCGGTCTGAGAAAGAGCTTGGTCTTGCCAAGAGGCAGCTCGAGGAGAACAAAGGTAAGTAATGCCTTGTCTATATATATATATAGATGCAGTTGTAAAATGACAGGATCATCATGGATGTGCCAGGGGCTATGACCGAAGTGGCGACCCTGAAGCAAGCGCTATCCGAGGCCAAAAACAAAGAGGCCAAGGAGCGCACCGAGCGGGAAAAACAAGAGGCACGGGTGGGCGAGGTGCAGCAAGAGCTCCAGGCTCTCGTGAGGAAGCATGAGGCTTTGGAGCTTGACTCGAAGACGCGAGAGTCCGAGCTTGCCGCGGCCCTCAAGAGCACAAAGCATGCCAAGGCTGAAGCCCAAAAGACCCTACAGGAAATTGAGGCAATGAGGAAGATAGCGGCGGTTAAGGCATTCAATATGCAAAGCAAGCATGTGAAAGTAAATTACTTGTTACTTACCCGAGTCCGGAGCTCTCGAGGAGCATTCGCAGATTTGCTCCGCAGCGTGTCGGATGCCGTGAAGTATTACCAGGCCGAGGAGGGAAGCTCAACGGAGAAGTTGTTCTGGTCTTAGTAAACTGGGACGGAACACCCGATGCCTGCGAGCGACCAACTGAAGCAACTGGTCGAGCTGCACAAGGCGGCCGAACAGGCCATGAGGGGCCTTATAGTCCGGATGTGGCCTGGTGACTCCCTTCCCAACAGCTACTTCGGCCTGGTGAGGCGGCTTGTGGATGCCTGCCCATGGCTGGAAGTTATAAAGCTGTCCGTCTGCATCGAAGGTGCACGCCGGGCTTTTGCCCGTGCGAAGGTGCACTGGGCCAAGATGGACGCTAAGAAGCTGGTGAAGGAGGGGCCGCCGCAGGGCAAGGAGCATCGCCACCCCGAAATGTATTATGACGGTGTCCTGAAGGGTGCCCGTCTTGTGGCGGACAAGTGTGCGAAGGATGTAATTTTTGAATGAACTTGCTCGTGTGATCCTGTATTATGAAAACTTGTTCATATGCGCTATGCAACGCTTGTTTGAATTTAAAATATTACCTTCTATGCGGCTGTTTACTAAATCTGAGAGAAGGCCAGTCGTCGGCTTCTGCCCCCATGCTACGAGTGCTGGGGTGTTCGGGATAAATCTGAGCACTCTTTTTCCCATTGTTGGGTCCTTCGAGGGAGGTTCTCAGCACAACGAACAAGGCAATCAGACTATAATGCTTTATCACTCTCACTTAGCCATAGAAGGCTACAATTTTAAATTTTGGCGAAGCCCTTAGTATTCGGAAGGCCAAATTTGGGGTGCTATACACGCCTTAAGCCGGATAAAGCCGACTCCTCGCTCTAAGCCGGTGTCAAAACCGGCGGATCTCGGGTAGGGGGTCCCGAACTGTGCGTCTAGGCGGATGGTAATAGGAAGCAGGGGACACGATGTTTGCCCAGGTTCGGGCCCTCTTGATGGAGGTAAAACCCTACGTCATGCTTGATTGTTCTTGATAATATGAGTAGTACAAGAGTTGATCTACCAGGAGATCAGAGAGGCTAAACCCTAGAAGCTAGCCTATGGTATGATTGTATGTTTGTCCTACGGACTAAACCCTCCGGTTTATATAGACACCGGAGGGGGCTAGGGTTACACAGAGTCGGTTACAAGGAAGGAGATCTACATATCCGTATTGCCAAGCTTGCCTTCCACGCCAAGGAGAGCCCTATCCGGACACGGGACGAAGTCTTCAATCTTGTATCTTCATAGTCCAACAGTCCGGCCAAAGGATATAATCCGGCTGTCCGGATACCCCCTAATCCAGGACTCCCTCAGGGGGGCTCCTGAGAATCGCGACTGATGAGCTCTCACTGGCTCTCCAGCCCTCACCCCCTGGCCTTGACCACGGCATCGCGACCTGGCATACCAGCGGCGGCTAAGATCGCTTGAGGGCCGGTACCTGAGGACGTAGAGCACCAGGAAGAACATGGAGAAGAGGGGGACGCCCGCACGGGCCTAACCTAGCTACCAAGTAGCGGCCAACACCGAAGTCCGGTGTGGCACCTGAAGCCGGCTCCGGAACGCCAAGATAAGTCTTGTACCTCGACCAATCCAGCACTACGACATAAGATTCTTGACTTTTTGCTGCCCTGCTGCAGCAATATCGCCTCCCGTTCCCATCCTCAGCTAGCTTCTTGCGTGCTAAAGGGGACCTCTTGAGCATCACGCATCAGGAGCTCTTACTGGACCTTGGGCCGCTCACCTCCTGGCCTTGACCACGACATCGTGACCTGGCATACCAGCGATGGCTATAGCCTGCTTGGGGACCGGGACCTGTCAGCGTAGAGCACCAAGCTGCTGTGGGATTGGAAAGGGGGAGACCGAGCCTCAGCAGGACATGTGCTCACAAGTTTTCACAATAAGGATAATACTAACACAAGGCATTACAAACGCTTTACACACCTCCACGGGGTCCGTTTCGATTCCTCGCAGCGAACAAAAGGAAGGGAATTCCTAGGAGCCCTATCTACACGCGTCGGACGCCACCGACGCCATCATCAAGAGTGGGCCATGGAAGGTCGGCGCCAACCCCATCTAGATCAACGGCGACGGCGGCCAGACGCGGCGACCTTGCTCCGGGCCCGACGAGAGCTCGGGGGCTCGTAGCTGTCGTCGCTCGTCCCTGGAGACTCCATGAGCTCGGGAGAGTCACTGGACCACCAGGAGTCACCGTTGCCACTAGAGGAGCTACAGGCGAGGCTTGTGGCAGGCCCGGCGCCTGTCGCTGCGCCATCTTGGCGACCTCCTTTAGGGTAGCACTCCAAGCGTCGACCTTCCTTGTCGAAGACCTTTAAGAACAACGTGGAGGCGCCGTCATACTCGAAGTGGAGGGCAAGGGCGCCGTTCGCGCGGGAGGCTCGGGCGACCTCGCCCTAGCCTCGAGTCATGAAGATCCTCCCGGAGGCGACAACTTCAACTTCCGCTCCAGACGCTGGGGCATCGTAGTCGGCGTGCTGCAGCCAAAGCTTGAGAGGGCCCCTCGGTGGCGTCTCAGCGATGAAGAACTGCGGAAGGCGAATCCAAGTGCTCGGGGGCATCGCCGCCCACAGCACGACTCACACGAGGAGCCTGCAGCATGGACCCCTGGGGCGATGGCATGCGCCTACGTGGCACGGCGTCCACGACCCTGGCGCGGGCAGCGGCGCTCATCGGTCCTCCCTTCGGAATCATGGGCGTGAGCATACAAGGGCAACGGGTACCCAGGAGGCGGCCTTTCATACCACGGCCGTGATACTATCGGCCTCACGGCCATCTCGCGACCTTCGGACCTCCTCTTCTTCGGCGGAAGCAACTCGGGCTCGTTGAGGGGAGTCTTGCCCTTCTCTGGGGCCGAGAACCTCCAAATCGGCGCCATGACTACACCAGCAAGGAGCGGAGCAAGGAAGGAGAAGAAGTAGGCGAAGCAAGGAAGAAACGGGTGCTGGGGGCTCTGCCCCCACTCCCCATTTATAGCCAAGGGGAGGCCAACCGCCAGCCTCCATGAACTAAGGTAATAATGGTCTTTTTCCTGCATGCAGCGAGGACCCGTCAAGTCAGGCAGTTGCCGAGGATACATGGGGTAGTGGAGACGCCCACGTGCAATTAGTCGCCATGCATTGACCAAGGCCATAGGATGTTGGGGCCCGCGGTGCTTTGCACATGCCCTTTGGCTTCGCCTCGAAGCCAAGCCCAAGCACGCCTTGGGCCCGGGGGCTACTATCAGTGTTCTGGGAACAGGGGTCCCCAGACTTGCCTGCCTGCGGCCCGTAGCGTGTTTCCCCCAGCAGCCCCGTACGGCCCATCTTGACCAGCAAACACCCAAGACCCTCGCGAGGGGCCAAGCCTCGAGAGGGGGACGACGCAAGACCTCCTCAGGGGCGGCCTCACCAGCCTGGCTCGCGAGGGGCGAAGAGATCAAGGCAAGGAGAACCTCGCGAGGTTCCAATGACGCAAGCCATGACGATCAAGACCAGGCGAGCACCAGCGAGCACAGTGTCCTTGTTTCCTATTTTGTGCTAAGGAGGCAAGTGCAGGCGAGGAGTTCCAAGGCATCAGGCAAAGGTTTCCATATCGGTGCAACAAGACCAAGACCAGCAGGACGACAGGACGGAGGTTACCGTGGAGCCCAAGACGGCGTCACCACCAGAGCCTTTGGCAGGCGAATACTACTTTTGTCAGGATAACCCGTACTAGTTGTCTCCCTTTGAATTTGGCCATTGTGGGATCCCTTCCCGCTCAATATTTGTGAAGAGGACCAAGGCCACTATAAATAGGACCAGCCACCATAGAAAGAGGGAGAGGTTGAGAGAGGATCCAGATCTTCCTCAAACACACAAGTTCACCAAGCACAAGAACACCTCTCCTCAGGAGGTTGTTCTTCCCTTGTAACTGTTCATCCTCAGCCCAAGAGGCAATCCACCACAGCACAGTGGAGTAGGGTATTACACCACAACGGCGTCCCGAACCAGTATAAATCTTGTGTCTCGTGTTCTTTGGGTCCGTCGAGCTAGGCCGTGAGATCGTTGAGTGTGCGAGCTCGAGAGGGGGGAGATCTTCGTGTGCACCCCAGTATTCGAACCTCAAGCGTTTTGCCGGAACCCTAAATCCGACAAAGAGCAAATAGAGTGTGGAGGTGCCATGGTGAACAAGCTCCCCAATGCTTATTGGCCCAAATGCTCTTTCGCAGAAGTATCTGACCTATGACAGCGGGAGTGGTTCTACATCACCAAACCTCGTGGTACCAAGTGGGCAGCTACAGCTGCGTTCCGACCCGGCCCTCCATTACAGCTCACATCATGGATTAATAAGGGGTAGACTGGGGATCCATTGATGAAGTGCAAAAGCTACAAAGCTGCATCCAGAGCCTCCTTGAAAAGGACACCGGCCTCATCAATGTAATCCAGGTAATGCTAGTCCACCGGGTCCTGCCGTGCCACCGACGGCCCCTCCGCATGTGGGAGTTCAATCCGGAAGGATCACGGACCCTTCAGCACTTCTTCGACACGACACACAAAGGAATGTGGAAGATATTCTTTGGGACACGAAGGCAGTGGCCGGATACCATGAAGACATCGACCTCGGCTGGAATCATCCGGATACCTCGGTAAGCACTCGACTCCCAAAACATCTTAGTTAAACATCCCGTAATACTGAGAAAACCATCTTTGCACTGGGCTAGGTAAAGAAGGCAGAATGAATTAAGTGTTCGACCCCTCTTCCCGAAGACTCAACCAATCCTGTGTTAACAAGGATGCTGGCTCCGGCACCATATCAAGTGCCAGTGAAGGAGGACAAGGAGGAGAACAAGAAGGCTAAAGGTGACCTCCATTCTAAAGGTACACCAGACGCTATGTACGGGGAAATTGGGGCTCCCTCTTCCGAAGTCAAAAAAGAAGGAGAAGCCGACATCACTTCCCCATATGGGAAGAAGAGAACCGCCTCTGAACATTTGGAAGATGTCCTTGCCAGCCGGTTCGGGTTCGGAAGACGACTTTGATGCACTGTTCCTTCGTAAGGACAAGCCTTTAGCCGAATCGTAAGTGAACATAGGTGTCCTAAACATATCCCGTTCCTTTCCGCTTACAAAGGCAACATCTGAAAATATATGTTTGCAGTCCGGCACGCAGTCTTCCTCAACAGTCCTCCTCCTCGGGGAATCTTCTTCCGGAGATGATAGAAAGCGAGACACCTCCCCAGACCCTCTCACCTAATAGGGCGGACAACTTTGGGGTGTCATCCCGGAGGATTTCTCCTGGTCAACAAGTGGTGCGAGGGACAATGAAGACCGCGCCCGAAGGTGATACCTCGGTGGCCTAGTGTTTGGGGCAGGCAGTCCCTTCGGGGACCAACAATAAAGGCCCCGAACTATCTGGTTTACTGCAGGAGACGACTCTACAGTCAAGCAAACACATCCCTTCAAAGGGACTCCGTACTCCCATCACCACTTCCAGGAATCAGGCGGTGCCAGATACCTTCATGGACATGTTGCAACCATCTCAGAGGAACATCGTACCTTGATGGGTACAGTAGCCGAGAGGATTATATCCGTGAGAAGCGGATTGAATGAAGCCTTCATGGGCCTGCTAAGAGGCTTTGAGGTATCCAATGTAATACCTTCAATTGCACTTTATATGCAAAAAATGCACCCGTGTATAGATAGTAGCCCCTAAGACTCTGGTTGGCGTCCGATAGGAGGCAATCAGAGGATCAAAAAAGATATGCCCAGGAAACAATCTAACTAAGTGAAACACAGGTTGTTTCATCCACGTCGACTACCCGTGTTATAGAGGTTGCCGATCTGAAGCGAAAACTTGATGTGGCAGATGACGATATCACGCTTATTAACAGGCGGCTTGACGAGGCGCAAGGTATGTTTTGGGGCAGTCAGTATATGTATGTATAATAATATGAGCATGAAGCTGAGAATTATATACTAAAACATGCATAACTGCAGGTGGTGCTGAGCTCGTCTGGGCCAAGGAGCAAGTCAGGATGAGTAATTTGGCTGCCAAGAAGGCAGTTGAGGAGTTAAAGGCCGAACATGCTGCTCGTCGCCAGTGCGAAGAGAAAATATCTTCCATAGAGCAAGATCTAAAGGATGCCATTGGCAAATGCCTAGCACTCGAGGAGGAGAACAAGGCCAAAGTAGCCGAACTCGAGAAGGCCTTACGAGAGGCGAGAGAGGCACGATCCGAGTCAATAGCGGCTCGGGAGGAGATCCGGTAGGCCCTTTCTATTACAAACTAAATCTGGCGATCTGATGTATGCCCTGCTTAATCAAATGTGGAGTTTACCAGACGCATTCTTGGACATGCCAAAGAGTACCTCCGATGCGACGCAGTTTTACCAAGCGCAAGAAGGGTGTGCAACGGAGAAGGTTTTCTGGTCACAATTCGGCACGCCAAAGAGCCCGCTGTTGCTGAACGAACAGATGGCCCAGTGGGCCAAGCTCCACAAGATATCCGCTTCTGCCATGAAGGACGACAAGGTCCGGCTGTGGCCGACTAAGCTAGTTCCGAATAGTTATTTCGGTTTGGTGCAATGACTTGTGGATGTGGTGCCCTGTATCGACGCCATGAAGTGATCAGCATGCATTGAAGGTGCACAGATGGCCTTTGCCCGTGTCAAGACATATTGGGCGAAGATGAAGGCCACCGATATTGCAGCAAAGAGTCCACCCGGGGGTAAGGACAAACACACACCGGAGCAGTATTTTGAAGATGTCCTAGAGGGCGCCCGCTTAACAGAGGCTCAATGCTCGAAGGATATGATCTTTGAGTGAATGTACCAAATTTGTAAAAACAATATTATGATATATTAAGGCTACATTTTTATACTTTTGCCTAAATGTTTTGGTTCCTCCTATGCAGCCGTCTTTGTATAATCTGAAAGTTTTCCACTTGTCGGCTTCGACCCCTCGCATAAAATACGGGGTGTTCGGAAAAGAACTTGATCACTCTTGACCCAACGTCTTGGTCCGTGAAGGAGGTGTCAAGGCGGCGAACTAGGAAATCAGACTATAGGGCTTTAACTCTATCACTTAGCCATAGGAGTTTGACGGTGGGTCTATGATATAGCCCCTGGTATGTACACAGTTATCCCAATACGGTGCGCTGCATAGGCTACCTTAAAAACGGTCCTTTGTGTAATACGGAAGGAATCACGAAAGATTCCGATAAGTCATCGAGTGGTTGACCAGCTCTCGCCGCATCATGACAGCCGGTTTTCAGCTTTCTTTACTGAGGTGCTTGACCAAATGAACCGGAAACACAATCGCAGTAGTTCTCCCTTTACTACCCTAGCCAATAGAGCGGAAATTAAGGTAGTAAGTATAGGAGCCGGGCAACCCAACTATTGACCAAAGACATGATTCGGAGCTGATGCATATAAGGCTAAACTCGTGACGCCGAAGTGTGTTGTAAAGCTGTTCAGACTTGTCGGGGACTCACTTGTTCCCATATCGAGCCCCTGGCAATTTCTGCCGAGGTGCGTGTGTGAAACAACCGAAGAAGAAAAATTCAGTTCTATAGGAAAAGCGAATACTGAATACAGATTATGTTCACTAGGACCTAATTGATACGTCAATCTCCATCTTATAGTTAATAACGCCACAACCCGGGCTATTTGACATGTCGGGGGTCGACGGCTGAGGAAAAAGGCACCTTACAGGCTCGAAATAGAGAGTACGGTCTACAAAGAATTATTTGGACCTCCTGTCACATGTCTGTGCCGCCTTACCTCGGTGAAAGGACTCCTTAACAGGAGTAGCCTTTGAGTATGAAGCCGAACTCTGAAAGAGTCCGTGAGATGACCAGCCTTTGAGCGACCTATGGTAAAAGATAAAAAAATGGTTTAGAAAAGGAAAAGAGGCTATGGGAGTGCTTGTGGGCCTGTCCGCATTGTGCCTCCGCGGATGGCCAGGGTATTTTAAGTGCATAATTATGTATGCGTGGTACAGACTGCACAGGTATATGAGGCAAATGATGAAGGCTGAACTACTAATCCAGCCCTGAGATTCATCGGTCCTGTTTAATAGAGACTGGCGGCTTAATGGCCGATAAGATATGCGGCTTGATGAGGCCGCTTTGTACTCCGGCTGTACTAGCCGTAATATGGCACTCTCTATGGCGGGAGCATTCCGTATTTCTATTTTTTGTTATGACGTCGCGTGGACCGGGCATCTTAAGTTTTGCATGGGCGTAGTGTGGGACCGTATTAAAACAAGCAAAAGAAGTACGCCCCAGAAGTGCATGGTTGCCAAGGCGGAACGAGGCAATATACAAGGTCAAGCCTCCATTTCAAAAGTTGTTCAGCGAACCGAAAACTTCTTCCAATGTGATGGAGCCGGTGCAGTGAGCTTCTACGCCAGGTACTGCTCCCTTGAGGGTAGTTGTGGCGGGCTTGATTCTTGAAGGATCAATGACCATTTTGCGGATAGTGTCTTGGCAGATTAGATTAAGGTTGTTGCCGCCGTCCATAAGGACTTTCATGATATGTAACCCATTGATGATTGGGCCGAGGACCAGGGCTGCGTGACGGATACTGACTGGGTGATCCTTGCGATCAAAAGTGATCGGACAGGCCGCCCATTGCTTAAATTTTGGGGGGACCGGCTCTGTGTCGTAGGCATCCCATAGTGCACACTTGCGCTCCCCTATAGGGGTGTGCGTCACGTATACCATGTTTACCGTGTTTACTTTGGGAGGAAATTGCCTCTGACCCTCAGTCTTTGGTGGGCGAGTCTCTTCGTCATCGTTGTCACTGGGCGGCCCCTTCCCCTTGTGTTCGGCATTGCGCTTGCCAGCTTGTTTGAAGACCCAACAGCTTCTATTGGTATGATTGGCGGGTTTATCGGGGGTGCCATGAATCTGGCAGGGCCAATCAAGTATCTTGTCTAAATTGGATGGTCCGTCTATGTTTGCCTTGAATGGATTTTTCCGTTGACCGGGTTTGGAGCCGCTGAATCCGGCATTGACCGTCGTGTCGTGTGTTCCTTCATTATTATTTCAACGCTTGTGTTTATTGCATCGTGACTTGCCATTGCCATCTCGAACTTTGGAAGTGCCCGGGTCACTGGTGCTGTTGCTTCTATGAGCGAGCCAGCTGTCCTCTCCTGCGCAGAAGCAGGTCATCGGAGTTGTAAGGGCTGCCATGGATTTCGGTTTTTCTTGTCCGAGGTGGCGGGCGAGCCATTCGTCTCGGACACTATGTTTAAAGGCCGTAAGGGCTTCGGCGTCCGGACAATCAACAATTTGGTTAATTAAGAACCTAGTCCAGAGCTTCCTGGCCGACTCCTCGGGCTGCTGGATAATGTGACTTAGGTCATCGGCATCCGGGGCCGGACATATGTAGCTTGGAAGTTATCACGGAAGGCGTCTTCCAAGTCTTCCCAGCTGCCAATGGAATTCTCGGGTAGACTGTTCAGCTAGTGCTGAGCTGGCCCCTTGAGTTTTAGCGGGAGGTATTTGATGGCATGAAGATCGTCACCGCGGGCCATATGAATATGGAGGATAAATTCTTCAGTCCATACCGTGGGATCTGTGGTTCCATCATATGATATTATATTCACGGGTTTGAACCCTTCTGGGAATTCATGTTCCATTGCTTCATCAGTGAAGCAAAGGGGGTGTGCGGCGCCTCTATATCGGGCCGGGTTATGATGTAGTTTGGATGGAGTCCATCTGCGGCTTTCGGCTCGGACGTGATTGTGCTTTCCATGTTCGGCTTGATTGCCGTCGTTGCTTATCGAGGCACGCCCCCGCGATTCATAGATCGATCTGGTCTGACCTTCTCTACTGACGAGGTCCTTTCGTAGGTCGTATGTATGTCCCCAAGCTATTTTCTTTTTGCCTTTATGGTGAGGTAGTGCTAGCTGGTGTTGCCACTTTCTCTCGGCCATGTTGTGGTCGATCAGACGCATTACATGCTAACGGTACAAGCTCCAGCGCCTCGTCGTCCAATTGAGGTAGCAATTTGTGCTTCAGATAACTTTTGGATGGGCGCTCGATGCCATATTCCTCGTCTACCAGGACATGAGTCCATCTATCGTTGAGTAGATCATTGTCAGATTTAAGCTGCTGCTGCTTCTTTTTCAGGCTCCTTGTAGTGGCTATTAGCCGGCGCTTGAAGCGCTACTGTTCGAGCGGTTCGTCGGGCATGATAAAATCTTCGTTGCCGAGGCTCTCCGCATCCTCAGAGAGCGGAAGATAATTACTATCCTCCAAGTCTTTGTTTATGGCCTATTCATCGGGGCTAACTTGCCCGTCTTCCCGTTCGTCCAGTTCTGAAGTTGGCTTAACGGGGTCTTCATTGTCTTCAGCATCGTTTGAAGTATTGTTTTCTCTTGTGTAGGTATTGCTGTCTTTTTCACGGCATGACTTGGAGGGGCGCCACTAACGTCGGTGCTTCAATTGTATCGCAGGAGGTTTATCCTCGACTGGGTCTTCCTTGTCATCGCTGCTATTCTGTTTGGGTGTATCCACCATGTATACGTCATATGAGGGGGCGGTGGTCCAGCGCCCAGTAAATGGCGGGTTTTGGGCCTGATCCTCTTTGGCATCGCCGTCCATACCGTCAATGTCTTCGGAGCCGTAATCAGGCTTGTCGGTTAGGTCTTCGACAATGGCTATTAAGTGGGAGGTGGGTGTGAAGCGAAATTCCCTGTCGTCAGCCCCAAGTTCAAACCGGATATAATTCGGCTGTGAGTCCCCTGCTAAGGAGAGGGTTTTTAATGAGTTCAGCACATCGCCTAAAGGTGAGTGTCGGAAGATGTCTGCAGCGCTGAATTTGACGATCAGCGCCTGATCAGGCTCAGCAGACGCGGGTGCGCGTAGTTTGGTGCCAGTGGCCGAAGACGAGTCCAGGGTTCCGGTGACGCGGATCCCGCACGAAATTGGGTCTATGTGCGGCTCCAACGCAGCTGAATCTATGGCCTCCGTGGCGGGGTTGAGCTTCCCGTCTTCGGATGGCGCAGTCTGCTCCGTATCTTGGGCCGGAGCACTTACATGCGCTATCTCCTGAGCATGATTCGATGACAAATTTAGGTCATGCTCATCGCGGTGGCAGGGAGCGGCTGCCATGGGCTCGAATCCATTGAAGATCAAGTCTCTGCGGATATCAGCAACGCAGTTGAAGCTTCCAAACCTGACCTGATGGCCAGGGGCATAGCTGTCGATCTACTCTACATGGCTAAGCGAGTTGGCCTACCGTGCGAAGCCGCCGAACACGAAGATCTGGCCAAGGAGAAAGACCTCCCTCAGGGCCGCATCGTTGTAAATTATTGACAGAGCCATCGAGCCTCTTGAATACGACGGAGCGGAACTCTCAATGAAAGCACCAATGTCGGTGTCAAAACTGGCGGATCTCGGGTAGGGGGCCCCGAACTTTGCGTCTGAGGTTGATGGTAATAGGAGACAGGGACATGAAGTTTTACCCAGGTTCGGGCCCTCTTGATGGAGGTAATACCCTACGTCCTGCTTGATTAATATTGATGAGTATGGGGGTTAGAAGAGCTGATCTACCACGAGATCATAATGGCTAAACCCTAGAAGTCTAGCCTATATGATTATGATCTTCTCTGCGGACTAAACCCTCCAGTTTATATAGACACCGGAGGGGACTAGGGTTGTACAAAGTCAGTTACATAGAAAGGAATCTTCATATCTGAACGCCAAGCTTGCCATCCATGCCAAGGAGAGTCCCATCTGGACATGGGTGAGAGAATCTTTAGTCTTTTATATTCATGGCCCAACAGGCCGGAAGCCCAAGGACCCCTTAGTCCAGGACTCTCTCAAGGACCACATTGGAGTATCGCGGCACTGATGAGGCAGGAGACGGCGATGGAGCATGATCTGGACCATTTTGGTCAGCGTGGCCCCCACCTTTATCATGTTGGAGATGCTCTTCTGCAGCACCACTACCTCGGTAGTAGACCCCCAGTCAAGGCATTTCTTGGTCCACAAGATTAACCTCGCAGGATTTTTGGATCTGAAATCTAGAGTGGATGCCCATGCCTCGTCATAGGGCTCTGTGATGTAAAACCAATCTTTTTGCCAGATTTTGACCATGTCTATGAACATGCCCTTTGGCCAGCCGAGTTGGGTGAGCCTGCTCACAATGGCACCCCCACAGTCCGCATGCTGGCCGTTGATGATCTTCGGCTTGACATTGAAAACTTTCAGCCATAAGCCGAAGTGTGGCTGGACCCAAAGAAAGGCCTCGCAGATGGCGATGAAGGCCGAAATGTGGAGAAAAGAGTTTGGAGCCAGGTCGTGGAGTCGAGCCCGTAGTAGAACATCAAGCCCCGAACGAACGGGTGGAGTGGGAAGCCTAGTCCACAGATAAGCGGGGGATGAATACCACTCGCTCGCCGGCGCGGGGCGTCGGCACGACCTGGCCCTCCTCTCAGGGGCCCGATGAGAATGTTCGGGGAGAGGTAGCACCACTAGCTTCAGTTCCTCGATGTTGCTGTTGGAGATGCATGAGGCCTCCCACTTTCCCTTTGCTCCGGATCCGGCCATGTCCGAGTACGGAAAAAGGGGATCTTTTGAGGGAAGTTGAGTTGGGATGCTCGTGCTTTGCGGTAGGCTAAGGCGAAAGGAAGAAGAAGGCATGACGATGCGACTATGGCTGGTATCTTTTTATAATTAAGCGGTTACAATACCAAGAGCCTTCTAAAAGCGTCGTCGGTCTCGCTACATCCTGATTTACTCGTGACGTTTCACGCAAGTGGGATGCTAGGTATCATTGATAAATCCCATAAAAAGCGGGACACTGTATCCACTCCGACAGCATGCACCATTGAAGGAGTTGCCTCGAGACATGCATCGAGGTATCATGTTTATGGCCGGGTGTGACCCTTCGCCAAAAGTGGTTAGCCAAAAATATTGTTCACATTTGAACGGTTGGACTTCGAGGCTAAGTAAAATCCATAGTCTGGAATCTGGACATGTCTTGGCGCATGGCCAAATTAGATCGAGCACTGTTTGAAGACTTAACTAAGGAAGATTATTCCGAGTACTTAGAAGTAAGGGAACTCGCCTGCAAGCCGGAGTCTGCCGTCATGGGAATTATCAGAAGCTGGCGTTGAGGGCTAGTACAAGGGCTACTGAGGGAGTCCTGCACTAGGGGGTCCTTGGGTGGCCGATCTGTCTCTCATGGACCGGACTACTGAGCCGCACTATATCGGGAACGAATACCTTTTGTGCCTTGGTGTGTGCTCCAAGTCAAGGTGGATGATCTGGCATTCCCTTAAAGTGACTAACTATATGTAAATCCTTGTACTCCTCGTATTTATATAAACCAGAGGGTTTAGTCCATAGAGGCCAGGAGAAGAATCACCATCCTACTAGTCTAGGGTTTAGTTCATCCGATCTTATTGTAGATCAACTCTGTAATCCCATATACACAAGCAATATAATCAAGCAGGACATAGGGTATTACCTCTCAGAGAGGGCCCGAACCTGCATAACTATCGTCTCCCATGTCCCTTGTTCCCCATCGATCCAAGATCCATAGTTCAGGACCCCTACCCGATATCTCTCGGTTTTGACACCGACAATGACCTGCGTCTACATAAAGAAGTAGTAGATGTTGTTATTAGACATTGTGTACCTGAGCATGAATAGGAACAAATCCCATGGAAGTGTCATTTTGAGGCATACTGTATTACAGTCTGGTTATTATTGGCCTACTCTCTTCAAGGATGCACGTAAGTTTGTCTTATTTTTGTGATGAATGTCATAGAGTTGTTATTATTGGTCGATGTCGGGAAATGCTTATGAATTATTCACTTATTAATGAACCATTCTATTGGATTTCGGGTTCGGCAGACCCTTGAGGTTCGAACACTGGGGTGTGCGCGGAGATTTCGCCTCCTACCTACCTGCACCCCTCCACCGTGCTAGGATCTAAACTAAGGAAAGAACAACACAAGAGACACAGGGTTTATACTGGTTCGGGCCACCGTTGTGGTGTAATACCCTACTCCAGTGTGTGGTGTGTGGATTGCCTCTTGGGCTGATGATAATGAACAATACAAGGAAGAACAGCCTCGACGAGGGTCTATTCTTGGCTGAGGCGATGAACTGCTGGGAGGAGTTCAGCCACCTTTCTCTCTCTCTCTCTCTCTCTCTCTCTGCTCCCCTTTTTTTACCGACCCTTCTAACGAGCCTCTTCCTTCCTCTTCTTTTTTGTCCCCCCCTTAGCTATGTGGGTGGCTGGTCCTATTTATAGAGGCCCGGGTCCTCTCCCCAAATATTGAGCGGGAAGGGAGCCAACAATGGCAGGCTAATTTGAAGGGGGACAACAAGTATCAGCTATCCTGATAAAAGTAGTCTTCGCCTGCGCAAAGCTCTGGTGATGACACCGTCTTGGGCTCCACGGTGACCTCCGTCTCGTAGTACTCCTGGTCTTGGTCTCGTTGCACCGAAATGGCAACCTTTGCCTGATGCCTCGGTACTCTGCGGCTGCGCTTGCCCCCTTTGCACCAAAGAGGAAAGGATGACGCTGCGCGGGCTGGCACCCGCCTGGCGCCCTGAGTTGTCATGGCTTGCATCATGGGCTCCTCGTGAGGTACGCCGCCTTGATCTCTCCGCCTCCTCGTGAGCCAGCCTGACGAGGCAGTGCCTGAGGAAGCTTCATGTCGTCCGCCCCGCGAGGCTTGGCCCCTTGCGAGGCTCTTGGGTTTGTGTTGGTGAAGATGGGCTGTGTTGGGCCCCCCTTTGAGCCACGCCGCAGGCCGCAGGCAGGCAAGTCTGGGGACCCCCGTTCCCAGAACGCCGACAGTAGCCCCCGGGCCCAAGGCGCGCCCGGGCTTGGCTGTGCAGGGAGGCGGAAGGGCGAGGGCGAAGCACCGAGGGCCCTAACAGCCTGCGGCCTTGGGCGCCGCGTGGCGGTTGATTGGACGTTGGCGCCTCCACTTCCCCACGACGCCTCGACAACTACACGGATGGGACAAGTCCCTGCATGCAAAAACGGGTCATGATTACCTGCGATCGTCGAGGCTGGCGGTTGGCCTTCGCCGGCCATAAGTACGGAATGGCGCGCCCTTCCAGTCCACCCCTCCTTGCTTCTCCTTCTTCCTGATCCTTGCTCCGTCTTGCCGCGATGGCTCCGATCCGCCGGTTCTCGACGACAGAGAAGGGAAAGGCTCCCCGAGAGGGGCCAGACCCTCTCCCATCGAAGAAACGGCTCATCCCCCGTCGCCCGGACGAAGGGGCCCTTCAGGTGGTGGCGAGGCCTTGGGGCGAGCGGGCGCCGTCGGGGTGCTGCCCCGGGGAAGGTGGCCAGGGCCCCGCTGCAATGAGGACTGGGCACGCCACCCACTCCCTTGGAGGCTGCTCAGGCGGAGGAGGCGGAGGAGGTTCCAGCGACTCCGGTGAACTCTTCGCGACTCTGGAGACGAGCGACGACAGCTACGAGCCCCCGCGCCGGCGTCGCTCCTGGAGCAGGGTGGGCTCGTCAGGCCGCCGCCGACTCTGATCTGGATGGGGTTGGCGTCGGTGCTTGATGGCCCACTATTGATGATGGCGTCTTTTGCAGGGACGCGTGTGGTTTGTGTCCCTTTAGGATCCGTTCCCTGCGAGGAATCAAAAACGCGTCCCATAGGGGCTTGTAAGGTGCCTGTGATCATGTCTTGTATATATAACCCTCATCGTAGAATTGCGCGAGTTGCTCATTCCATCTTAGCTTAGTCCTCCCTTTCGAACCTCACGAGGGCTTGGTGCTCTGCGCCGATAGGTCCCAGTCCCAAGGCGGCTTCAGCCGTCGCTGGTATGCCAGGTCGCGATGCCGTGGTCAAGGCCAGGAGGTGAGCGACCCGGAGTCCGGTAAGAGCCCCTGAGTCGCGATGCTCAGGAGGTCCCCTTTGGCACCCAAGCAGCCGTCGTTTGGTGAGAAAGGGGAGCGGCGTCGCTAACAAGGGATAGCTTTGGGTGTGGGGATGGTGCCACGGTAGCTGGCGCTTCCAGGCGATAACTTATCTCGAGGATCAGGGGCCGCTCTCTAGTGTGTGGCCGGGTCCGTGCGTCGGCAGGAGCGGGGTTGCTTGGCGAGGTCCTCGTGTGTCTCCTCCTCTCGCCTTAGCTCCCCTTTCTGCTCTACGTCCTCGGGTCCCGGCCCTCGAGCGAATCTCAGCCGTCACTGGTATGCCAGGTCGTGATGCCGTGGTCAAGGCCAGAGGGTGAGGGCTGGAGAGCCAGTAGGAGCCCTGAGTCGCGATGCTCAGGCACCCCCCCTTTAACGTGCAAGCGGTTCGCGCGGATGAGAGCGAAGGAGGCACAGCAAGAGCCTCGCCTGACGCAGCTCCTTCAGGAGGTCCTGCAGGTCCATCATAGAAAAAGCAAGGGGTTGCTATACAATTGACGGTCAGCCGTTGGTTGCTTTCGAGGGGTAGTGAGGCACTGAAGGCTTGACGAGGTGACGCTATGCGGGGCTGCCGCGGCCATAGCTCAGCCATCCAGGTTTGTCGGCGTTGCAGGGACGAATCCATGCGCAAGCGTCGTGCCGTTCGGGAGCAGCTCCATTAGTTGGCGTCAGCTGAGTATGCAACTAGGTAAAACACGTTAGCCGCGAAGGAGTGGATCCATTCGAATAGACGCTGGGAATAAGGAGATCACTGGGTCAGGCCCGAGCGACTTGGGGGTGATGTAGCCTGAGGGGCGCCCCCAACTAGGTAAGTTAATCGATGCGAAATAAAAGGGATACACACCGCAGGGACGGACCCACGCGGCCTGGGAATAATGCAGCCTTGGGCGCGCTCCCAGCTGGAAGTAAAACTCTAAAGATGTCACCTGATGATGTTGAGGACGAAGGGGAGTTGGTGTAGCAGGCTCGGGGGGCTGCGGGAGCCGATCCTCACGAGCCCCCAGGCCCAGGGGCCTTGGGAGGCTCCGGAGGCGCTAGCGGCTCCTCGCGGGCCATTTCCATCCCTGCCACGGCCGCGGAACGCCTGGCCTCTCGTGCCTCCCTGATGCCCCTCATGAGGCACTGGTACGCGTCAGCCGCGTTCGGCAAGCCGTAAGGCATGCAGACGTAGTTGTGGGGTGGACCTCCGCAGCGCCCCACTCACGAGGGCCAGAGGCGCTCCAGAGAGAAGACTCGGTTGAGCCCTGGTATGTCGATGCAGACACGCAGCCCGCCATCCTCGCCTGGATGGGGGGCCACAGCCGGTAGGCGGCGGGCGCCTCTCATGACTCTTGACTCCTGTAGCTCCTGAATGGCCTTGCTGACGAACTCCTGTGGGTCTGGATCTCCTTGCCTTGCTCCTTCTTGAGGGAAACGTGCTTCAAAACATGCCTCCATGTGGTGCCCAAGCGCCTCCCTCGTGACCGTAGCTAGGTCGGTGGCCCTCCAGGGGAGAGCCCCCGAGCCCTGCCTGAGGAGGGCGCCAGGCGAGCTTTCCTATGCGATGGAGGGAGGCTCCCCCTGGGCAGGCGCGGGCACTGAGGGGCCTGCCTCCTGAGTGGTCGAGCCGGACGATGTCTTCTTCTTCTTGGTGGTGGTCTCGGGAGGCCTCCTGCTTCCACGACCCAGGTCTTCCAGTGACGCGGCCTGAAAGGCTCGTTCCAGGGAACACACCGAGTCCTTCTCTTCACAGGGCACCGTGATGACTCCACCGCTTCCTGGCATCTTGAGGACGTTGTAGCCGTGGTTAGTTACAGCCATGAACTTGGCCAGCACTGGGTACCCAAGGATGGCGCTGTACGGCAGGCGAATGTGAGTGACGTCAAAGTCGATGAGCTCGGTGTGGTAGTTGTCGCGTGCCCCGAAGGTGACAGGGAGGCGGACCTGCCCAATCGGGACCATGGAGGCGTCAGTGATACCGGAGAAGGGCTTGGTTGGCTGAAGCTGGCTGTAGGGCACTTGGAGGTTGTTGAACGTCTCCACGGACAGGACGTTGAGCCCTGCCCCGCCATCGATGAGGGTCTTGGTGACCACCACGTTGCTGATGATTGGGGAACAAAGCATCGGGAGGACTCCAGCTGTTGCCGCACACTTGAGCTGATCTGCTGAGCTGAATGTGATGGTGCACGCCGACCACCTGAGAGGGTGTGTGGCTTCGAGTCTGGGGAGTACTGCGTTCACTTCGCGGGCGAACTGCTTGAAGATGCGCTGAGAGGCTGGGGCTTGAGCTCCGCCCAGGATGCAGGCGATCACGCGCGGCTCCTGGACGCCCCCAGCCTCCTCATCCTGATGGCGGTCCTCATTTCTCCTTGGGTGCGGCGGCAGCGGTGGGAGGCGTGCGTTGCCTAGCGGGTGATCCTCGCGAGGCTGATCCCTCCAGTCTCCCTCGCGAGGCTGATCACTCCACCCTCTCTCGCCAGGCGGGTCTTGCCAGCGATCCTCGCGAGGTTGGTCGCGCCACCGTTGGCGCGGCCCACGGTCTTCCCAGCGTCCTGCATTTCTTCCTCCTCCTCGACCGTAGCCCCGGTCACCGTGGTCTGGGCGACAGCCGATCCTTCCTGCACGCACGGCTCGGAGTTCTTGGCATTCGTTGGTGTTGTGGGTGTGGAGGTCGTGGTACACGCAGTACCGGCTGCCCTTGGGAGATTCGGGCTGATCTCTGCCCCGCTTGGTGTCTGGTTCTGCCGCGAGCACTGCAGCCCCCTTGCGCTTCACATCCTTGTCCTTGAGCTTCTTCTCTTCTGGGTCTGCGGCAAGCCGCTCGAGGAGGGAGAGACGCCCCTCCTCAGCCCTGGCGCACTTGTTTGCCAAGTTGAACAGCTCCAAGGAAGTGCACAGGTCTTCATGCATCGCCAGCTCCTCCTTCATCTTGACGTCGCGCACTCCGTCGGAGAAAGCTGAGATGATGGCCTCCTCAGTCACCTTGGGGATCTTGAGGCGTGCGTTGTTGAAGCGCTGGATGTACTTCTGCAGGGTCTCCCCGGGTTGTTGCTTGATGCGGCGCATGTCGCTCACGGCGGGTGGCCGGTCGCGAGTACCTTGGAAGTTGGCGATGAAGCGGGTGCACATCTCTTCCCAGGAGGAGATTGTGCGTGGAGCCAGGTTCAGGAGCTAGGTGGGGGCCCCATCCTTGAGCGCCATGGGAAACCAGTTCGCCATGACCTTCTCGTCTCTGTTGGCAGCTTCGATGCCCAGCTCGTAGAGCTGGAGGAACTCCGCGGGGTCGGCCGTGCCGTCGTAGCGAGGAGGCAGGTCTGGTTTGAACTTGTCGGGCCACGCGACGCTGCGTAGTCCGGTGGTGTAGGCGCGGCAGCCTGCTGTGGCCACGGGAGGCCTTAGGTGACGGAGAGCCTGGTCTTGCATGTCCCCACGCGCTGGAGCAGGGGAATGGTCGCGACGTGCTGGAGCAGGGAGCGCCCGGGCAGCTTCCAGCGGGCGAGGGACTTCTTGGCAGCTCTGTTCTTGCTGCGCTGGCACCTGACGAAACGGGTTCCGCCCAGGGCCATGCGCCTTGGAGCCATGGCGTCTTCTTGAGGAGGAGGTGGCCGGGGCGCCGTCGGAGC
This sequence comes from Triticum dicoccoides, assembly GCF_002162155.2. Lineage (NCBI taxonomy): Eukaryota > Viridiplantae > Streptophyta > Magnoliopsida > Poales > Poaceae > Triticum > Triticum dicoccoides. Next base: position 115,995,855 of record NC_041384.1, on the reverse strand, counting down.
CTCTTCGCCCGCGCGGGGCGGGGTGCGGTGCAGCGGAACGGACAGCGTGGAAGAGCCCCCTGCAGCGCGGACGAGCTCGGCGACGCGGTCGAGCCATTCCTTGTACACGTCGTCGACGGGATGGTAGCGCAGGAGCACGTTTGCCGCGAAGAGTGCAGCCCGAGCCTCCATGGGCGCACGGAGCGTGCAGGATGAAGATCCAGCTGGGGCAAGCGAGGGAGTTGTGGTGCGGCCCTCTTGCCGCACGGACGGATGCTGGGACGATGCTTGCCGCTCGTCCCCTGCCGGGCCGGTGGCGGCGTTGACGATAGGTGACGGGGAACAGCGTGGATGCCCGCCGACAGGGGCCGTCTGGGCGACGCGGGAAGCGAGTGCGGCCCGGCGCTCGGCGCGGGCCCGACGAGCATTAGACATGGGCGTGACGGTCGGAGGAGAACGGGGCGGTGGAAGACGAATTCCGGCGCACCCCTACCTGGCGCGCCAAATGTCGGATTTCGGGTTCCGACAGACCCTTGAGGTTCGAACACTGGGGTGCGCGTGGAGATTTTGCCTCCTACCTACCTGCGCCCCTCCGCCGTGCTAGGATCTAAACTAAGGAAAGAACAACACAAGAGACACAGGGTTTATACTGGTTCGGGCCACCGTTGTGGTGTAATACCCTACTCCAGTGTGTGGTGTGTGGATTGCCTCTTGGGCTAATGATGATGAACAATACAAGGAAGAACATCCTCGCGAGGGTCTGTTCTTGGCTGAGGCGATGAACTGCTGGGAGGAGTTCAGCCACCTTTCTCTCTCTCTCTCTCTCTCTCTCTCTGCTCCCCTTTTTTTACCGACCCTTCTAACAAGCCTCTTCCTTCCTCTTCTTTTTTGTCCCCCCCTTAGCTATGTGGGTGGCTGGTCCTATTTATAGAGGCCCTGGTCCTCTCCCCAAATATTGAGCGGGAAGGGAGCCAACAATGGCGGGCTAATTTGAAGGGGGGCAGCAAGTATCAGCTATCCTGACAAAAGTAGTCTTCGCCTGCGCAAATCTCTGGTGATGACGCCGTCTTGGGCTCCACGGTGACCTCCGTCTCATAGTCCTCCTAGTCTTGGTCTCGTTGCACCGAAATGGCAACCTTTGCCTGATGCCTCGGTACTCCGCGGCTGCGCTTGCCCCCTTTGCACCAAAGAGGAAAGGAGGACGCTGCGCGGGCTGGCACCCACCTGGTGCCCTAAGTTGTTATGGCTTGCGTCATGGGCTCCTCGTGAGGTACCCCGCCTTGATCTCTCCGCCTCCTCGTGAGCCAGCCTGACGAGGCCGTGCCTGAGGAAGCTTCACGTCGTCCGCCCCGCGAGGCTTGGCCCCTCACGAGGGTCTTGGGTTTGTGTTGGTGAAGATGGGCCATGCTGGGCCCCCCTTTGAGCCACGCCGCAGGCCGGAGGCAGGAAAGTCTGGGGACCCCCGTTCCCAGAACGCCGACACATTCAAGGATTGTGGCTTTGATTATATGGGACCTTGTCCTTCCTCTAATGGATATACTCATATTTTAGTTGTTGTTGATTACGTTACTAAGTGGGTAGAATCTATTCGAACTAGTAGTGCCTATCATAACACTTCTATTAAAATGCTTAAATAAGTTATTTTCCCAAGGTTTGGAGTCCCTAGATATTTAATGACGGATGGTGGTTCATATTTTATTCATGGTGATTCCCGTAAACTTCCTGCTAAATATGATGTTAATCATAAAATTGCATCACCTTATCATCCTCAATCTAGTGGTCAAGTTGAATTGAGAAATAGAGAAATAAAATTAATCTTGCAAAACACCATTAATAGATCCAGAAAGAATTGGTCTAAGAAACTTGATGATGCATTATGGGCTTATATAACTTCTTATAAAAATCCTATGGGAATATCTATGTATAAAATAGTTTACGAAAAAGCATGTCATTTACCTCTTGAGTTAGAACATAAGGCTTATTGGGCAATTAAATAACTTAATTATGATTTCAAACTTGCCAGTGAAAAGGGGTTATTTGATATAGCTTACTAGATAGATGGAGGATAAAAGCATATGAAAATGCCAAAAATTTCAAAGAAAAGGTTAAAAGATGGCATGACAAAAGAATCCAAAAAAATAATTTGAAGTAGGGGATAAAGTTCTTTTGTGCAACTCTCGTTTCAGATTCTTTGCCAAAAAGCTTCCCTCTAAACGGGAAGGACCATATATCGTCGAAGAAGTTTATCGCTTGGGAGTTATCAAGATCAACAACGTCGAAGGCACTAATCCGAGAGTGGTTAATGGGCAAAGAATTAAAAACTATATCCCAGGTACGCCCATTAATGTTGAAACTAATATTATTCAAGTGATGACACTGGAGGAGCACATAGCATAGACCTTCTGGAATGCTCCAAAACCCTGAAATGGAGTAGGTATGTGGTACGGTAAGTAAACCGACTCCAAAAGTTCCATCAAAATACTTTTTGATGGTTTTGTAATATATAAATTTTTTGGAAAGTAGTAAACAATCAGGAAAGTGCACCAGGAAGTGACAAGCCTGGGGGCATGGCCTTCCCGCTGGGCGTGTCTCCCGAGCTTGTGGCTCCCTCATCGACTTTCCAGACTCCGTTTTTCTTCCATATTACTTGTCCTGCACGAAAAAAATCATTATATATACACCCAGATGTTTTGACCACCATATCGCAAGGTTCTCCTCTGTTCTTATTTTGGGCTATTTTTCTGGCAAATTTGACAGCATGTCGTCCCAGGACTCGGATGGAGAGAGCTATGTTTCCCATTATGTATCTAATCCAAGGGTTTACGGCGATTTGATCCATACGAGTGGCCCACAGATGAAGAAGAGGAGGCAGATTTGAATCAGATAGGGTGTTCAAGCGAAGAAGAAGACGAGGAAGTCCCTCTACCTCAACCAAGGGACATAGATGTGGAGTTCATGAAATCATGCCTCCTGAATAAAATAGAAGATTCTAAGTTCCAATTCACTCCTTTTCGTCATGTCGAGGGAGAAGAGGACAAGTTGCATCACAAATTTTGGGAACTTGAGCAGGAAGTCTACAAGGTGAAAGAGAAGAATCGTATACTCAAGTGGTAGGACAAGCCCACCACATCAACAACATCATCACCGAAGAAAGAAAATTGAGTACATGGGTATGGGCACCACCCTTGGCTTGCTCCAACCATGGGGGAGGTGCCCCAGTATCGTATCACCATTACTTTCATTATCATTATCTATCTTAGTTTGATCCTTAGTTATTTCGTGATTTAGAAGAATAAAGTTTTAGTATGATCTACTCGCTTTGTCCGATAATGTAAGACATTTTTTATACTAGCGTAGTGTCAAAAAACGTCTTACATTATGTGAAGGAGGGAGTAGTTTCGAGTGCTTGTTTCGTGATCTATCTATGTAATTGTGTGAAAGTTATATAATAAAGAGTAGTTTTGAGTTTTGCTTTGCTTTCTTGTTTCAATCCTAGCAATAAAATAAAATAATAAAGAATGGAAAGATCATATGATGATCCCATGGGGCGTAATGACTTCACATAAAAGAAGTATAGTTGATAAAATTTGTTGGAAATTGGCAAACATATATAGCATTGATCATTGGTGCAATCAATGAAAAAAAGTAATGAAGGAAGAGAGGTCTCACATATAAATATATTGTTTTGGACATATTTTATGATTGTGAGCCCCATTGAATATTCTATATCAATTAGTTGACGTTGGACAAGGAAGACAATGTAATGAGTTATGTTTGCTTATATTCACATAGAAGTTATATTATCATGGACCCTCTAACATGTGGTGCTTGTCTAGGATCTTTTGCTAGAAAAAATTTGCACTAAGTAGAGATACTAGTTGTGCATCCAAAACTCTTCAACCCAGTCTCTTGCCATGACTGTCTAGCATGACTACCTATGGACTGAATAAGATCCTGCAAGTAAGCTATCATCGGTGCATACAGCAATAAAAATTGCTCCTAAATATGTATGATCTTTTATTGCAAGGGAGAATAAGCTTTGTACGATCTTGTGATGGCAAACAAATAAATTGAAGGAATGCATAATAAAGGCTTCTATCATAAGGGGCAATATAAAGTGATGTTCCTTTACATTAAGAGTTTGCACATCCGAAAACAAAAAGCGCATGACAACCTCTGCTTCCCTCTACAGAGGCCTATCTTTTACATTTGTGTATTAATTTTTATGCAAGAGTCAATAGTGTTCATTCCTATTCCGAGCTGAACTTTACTGACTCTTGCATAAAAATAAATACACAAATGTAAAAGATAGGCCTATGTAGAGGGAAGCAGAGGTTGTCATGCGCTTTTTGTTTTTGGATGTGCAAACTCTTAATGTAAAGGAACATCACTTTATATTGCCCCTTATGATAGAAGCCTTTATTATGCATTCCTTCATTTTATTTGTTTGCCATCACAAGATCATACAAAGCTTATTTTCCCTTGCAATAAAAGATCATACATATTTAGGAGCAATTTTTATTGTTGTATGCACCGATGACAGCTTACTTGTAGGATCTTATTCAGTCCATAGGTGGTCATGGTGGACAGTCATGGCAAGAGACTGGGTTGAAGGGTTTTGGATGCACAACTAGTATCTCTACTTAGCGCAAATTTTGGCTAGCAAAAGATCCTATACAAGCACCACATGTTAGAGGGTCCATGATAATATAACTTCTATGTGAATATAAGCAAACATAACTCATTACATTGTCTTCCTTGTCCAACGTCAACTAATTGATATAGAATATTTAATGGGGCTCACAATCATAAAATATGTCCAAAACAGTATATTTATATGTGAGACCTCTCTTCCTTCGTTACTTTTTTTCATTGATTGCACCAATGACCAATGCTATATATGTTTGTCAATTTCCAACAAATTTTATCAACTATACTTCTTTTATGTGAAGTCATTACGCCCCATGGGATCATCATATGATCTTTCCATTCTTTATTATTTTATTTTATTGCTAGGATTGAAACAAGAAAGCAAAGCAAAACTCAAAACTACTCTTATGATAGTTGAGTATGTGAACTTGCTAAACGAAGCTCTTACATACACTCTTTATGAAAGTATGATGGATTGAGGTTTCTTCAATGACGAAGATCATAGTTTGTTAGTTTGCAATGAAGTTTATGGTTCATACTTTATTTTTTGAATGAATTGTAACTTTAGCATGAGAAGTTCTATGATGATATATTAGTCCTATGATAATGACCATGATGCTTTAATGTCCGTATTTTTTTATGACGCCTATCTCTTTAAACATGTGGTCATGATTATCGATTTTGGCTTTCGCTTGAGGGCAAGCAAGGTCTAAGCTTGGGGGAGTTGATACGTCTATTTTGCATCATGTTTGCCTACTGTTATTTATTGTACTTTGGATTGTTATTTCACTTTATGATGCAATTCATGCCTTTTCTCTATTATTTTGCAAGTTTCACATGAAGAGGGAGATTGCTGGCAACTGGAATTTTGGACCGGAGAGGGCTACAATAGAGATAGCTATTCTGCACAACTCCAAATGATCTGAAAACTTACGGAGAACTATTTCTGAATATGTAAAAAATATTGGTGAAAACAATACCAGTAGGGGACCCACCAGGAAGCCATAAGCTTGGTCGGTGTCAAAATCGGCGGATGTCGGGTAGGCAGTCCCGAGTTGTGGATCTTGGATCAATGGGGAACAAGGGACTAGGGACACGATGTATACCCAGGTACGGGCCCTCTCTAAGAGGTAGAACCCTATGTCCTGCTTGATTATATTGCTTGTGTATGTGAGGATTACAGAGTCGATCTACCAGGAGATCAGATGAACTAAACCCTAGACTAGTAGGATGATAGTTGTTATTCTGCCCCTACGGACTAAACTATCTGGTTTATATAGACACTGGGGGTACTAGGGTTACACATGGCCGGTTACAAGGAAATGATAAACATGCCAATTCTTCCCATCTTGTTTTGGGGCACACACCAAGGCACAAAAAGCTTCATGTCCGGACACGGGATCAACTCGTAGTTTGGCCTTCCAGCAGTTATAATGCAGCCCATCTGTCTGTCCCATGAGAGATAGATCAGCAGCCCGAGGACCCCTATATCCGGGACTCCCTCAGTAGCCCCGAAAGAGCCTCCAATGCCGGTGCCTCATCGCGTCTTGATATCTTGATATGCTTGTGGTCGCCAGCTTGCAGAGTGAGTTCATCTCCTTCCTTGCATTTGGCACAAAACCTTTGATCAAGTTTCAAGAGCTACTCTGTCTAAGTTCGACCATGTGCTAATCGGGTAATGTTTGGAGCCCGAACTGCTGAAGTTACTTAGCCCTGAAGTCCAACCGCCCGAATCTGACTAGTTCCCTTACCTGACAACTTTTCAGTGAAGGGTCACACCTAGTCATAAACATCAAACAGCTGTAAACGCTCAATTCACGGTTCGAGGCAGCACCTTCGTTGGCACATCCCATCGAGGTGGAGATCGTGCCCGTCCTTTAAGGGATATGATCAATGACTTTGATTATCCCACTGGCGCATAACGTCACGAGTATATCAGGAAACGGCGAGGTTCGTGGCGCAACTAGGGGACGGTTGGCCTTACGATCACTACTAGGAAAAGGGCTATAGATAGGATTGATACTAATGGCGCACCATGAAAGCAGTGCGCCACTACTATATACTAATGGCGCACCGGTTGGTGATGCGCCATTAGTGTGGAAGACACTAATGGCGCACCAGAAACAGGGTGCGCCACTAGTATTAAATTATTTTTTTTTCCATTTTTCCATACATACTAATGGCGCATCAAGTCGAAGTGCGCCATTACTAGTTCTAAGTAGTAATGGCGCACCAAGCAGACAGTGCGCCATCACTGTAAAAAAAATTATTCTTTTTTTGGCAAAACTACTAATGGCGCATCGTTTCACAGTGTGCCATTACTAGTTTAAACTAGTAATGGCGCACTATTACCCGGTGCGCCATTAGTATATATATTTATTTATTTTTACTTTTTTGCAAAACTACTAATGGCGCACCGCCTGCAGGTGCGCCATTAGTAACCAGGGTTACTAATGGCGCATTTGCTGGTGGTGCGCCATTAGTAACCTGGGACCCCAACAAGATATTTTGGACAGCCCCACACCTACCCACTCACTTTCCCCACTTCATGCCCTCCACCTCCTTCTCCAACCTTTCGGCCATCTCCTCCTCCTCACCTCATTTCCACCATAGATTCATCAAAATTAAGTGGTAAAATTACCTTTTTTTGATAGGTAAGTAAGGGGAAAGCTATTTTCATGATGTACATCTACTTTTTTTCTCCCTAGCTCACTCCAACAACGTGCACATGCACTTTTTGTGGCCTAGCTAGATCTATGTATGTTTGTGGTGTTGCATGTGTTTGTGGTGTTGCATATATGTTTGTGTTTGAAGGTACCGGTATTTGAAATGCGATAGTTGCCAATATTTTGCCGGAATGTTTTGATTCATTTCTGTGTCGGCGAGAATTTTGGCACTATGCATTCTTTTTGGTCTTATTTGTAGGGAAGGTCATGCCAAATTTTTTCTTGGTTCTAAAATATTGTTTTGCTCTACCCCGCAGGCGACCATGGTCCGCACGATGACTGAAGGCATCGTGAATAGGTTTTTGAGCTCCGCGAAGGCCGAGATGCTTCAAAAGAACGAGAAGGAGATAAGATGTCCGTGTCGAAGATGCAAGCTGATGAGCCTTATTGCGGACCCGGATTCCGGGCAGGTGCGGGACCACCTGCTCTTGCGTGGTTTCATGGATGGCTATCGGTGGCAAGGTGATGAAGATGACTATGAAGTCGTCCATGGGGGCCGGGCAAGAAATGAGGAAGGGCAACAAGACAAGTACCACCGCGGCGAGGGCGGGCGAGAAGACGAAGAATCTCCAGGACATGATCACGACGGTGATGCTGTACACAGTCATCATGTAGAAGATGTCGTACATGATGATGAGGAAGATCAAGACGAAGGTCATGATCATGAATATGAAGATGCCGGAGTAGACGACGATGGAGGCTGGGTGCAGGACCCTCATATTCAAGAGCTGCTTCTCAAGCAGACGGATAACGCAAGAGCTGCCGCCTGAGAGAAAGCCAAGCTGGATCAACTGGAGATAGACACGGTTACTCCATTGTATGAAGGATGCAGGCCCGAGGATACCCGCCTGAAAGTAACGCTCATGGCTCTGGAGATGAAGGTAAAACACAAAATGACCGACGCATGCTTCGACGAGAACATGTCATTCTGGCACGAACGTCTTCCCAAGGGGAACAAGTGCCCGACCAGTTTCGAGGAGGCGAAGAAAATCGTGTGTCCTATGGATTTACCGCACGTGAAATACCATGTGTGCATGAACAATTGTATCATTTATAGGGACGAGCATGCGGAGTCTACCATATGTCCGGTGTGCGGCGTCACTCGATACAAGAAGTGGAAGAAAGCTCCTCGAAAATCGGTGTGGTACTTTCCGATCACTCCTCGTCTGCAGCGGTATTTCGCGGACCCTAAGGTAGAAAAGCTCCTGCGTTGGCACGCGGATAGGGAGGAGAAGAAGCAGGAAGATGACGGAAATGATCCGGAGATAAATAAAAAGGACAAGATGCTGAGTCACCCTAAGGATGCGAGCCAGTGGCAAGCGTTGAACTTCGAATACCCAGAATTTGGGAAGGATCCAAGGAACATCATGCTGGGCGCGAGCACCGATGGAGTCAATCCGTTTGGCAACCAGAGAAGCACACATAGCACCTGGCCCGTGTTTGTGTGGATGTACAACCTTCCCCCCTGGTTGTGCATGAAGAGGAAGTACATTCACATGAGTATGCTAATTGAAGGGCCGAAACAACCAGGGAACGACATCAATCTGTATCTGGGGCTGCTGAAGGAGGATCTAGACACGCTGTGGAAAACGCCAGCCAATACGTGGGATGCCGCAGAGAAAAAATATTTCCCTATGAGAGCCGCACTGCTCATGACGGTGCACGACTATCTCGGTTACGGATATCTCGCGGGGCAGGTAGTCCACGGATTTTCTGGATGTGTAAGGTGCATGGATGACACAACGTATCGCCAGCTAGATAGAGATCCCGGGTCTTCGAAAACCGTGTTCATGGGACATCGAAGGTGGCTTCGCGACGATGACCCGTGGAGGAAACGCAAGGATCTGTTCGATGGTGAAACCGAACCCCGAAAACGCCCGTGTATGAGGAGCGGCGAGGAAATAGACGAGCTGTTGAAAAATCGGAAAGACTGCCCACTGCCGGGAAAGAAGCAAAAGGCGCCAGAGCTGGGAAAGAAGCGAAAGGCGCCAGAGCCGCTGCTGAAGGTATGGAAAACGAGGTCTGTTTTCTGGGACTTGCCGTACTGGAAGATCCACCGTGTGCCTCACAGCCTTGATGTCATGCATATCACGAAGAACGTGTGCGAGAGTCTGCTTGGTACCCTGCTCAACATGCCAGAGAGGACCAAAGATGGGCCGAAAGCAAGGGCAGACTTGAAATCAATGGGCATCAGGCAGGAGCTTCACACTAATGATGATGATGATGATGATGATGATGATGATGATGAGGCGAAGCAGGACACAGAAAGTCGTCACAAAGGCAAAAAGGCCAAGAAGACCGGAAATGACTACCCTCCCGCGTGCTTCACTCTAAGTCAGGAGGAGATCGAGCAGTTTTTCACCTGCCTCCTAGGAGTAAAACTTCCTTACGGTTACGCGGGGAAGATAAGCAGATACCTAGACCCAGCGAAGCAGAAGTTCAGCGGGATGAAGTCTCACGACTGTCACGGGCTGATGATGCAGATACTTCCAGTTGCAATCCGTAGGATCATGGATGCGCACGTCCGTGAAACGCTATTTGGCCTATGCAAGTTTTTCGACGTCATCTCTCGGAAGTCGATTGGCATGAGGCAACTCAGAAGGCTATAGGAAGAGATCATGGTGATACTATGCGAGCTTGAGATGTACTTCCCTCCCGCATTCTTCGACGTTATGGTGCATCTACTGGTCCATATCGTGGAGGATATCATCCAACTCGGGCCGACGTTCCTGCACGGCATGATGCCATTCGAAAGGATGAATGGTGTCATCAAAGGATACGTTCGCAACATGTTACGTCCAGAGGGAAGTATAGCCAGGGGCTTTCTGACCGAAGAGTGCATCTCCTACTACACGAATTATCTAGGCATCGAGAACCCCATTGGTCTGTCCGTCAACAGGCACCTCGGCAGGCTCGCTGGATGGGGTCACCGTGAGGGTCGCCGCGAAATGCATGTTGACTTCGAGGGTCTACTCGCCGACTTTGAAAGAGCAAACCTAGTCGCGCTAGAACACATAGATGTGGTCAATCCTTGGGTGGTAGAGCACAAAACCTTTATTGAGAAGACGTACAATGACCAAGGCCAACAGAGGACGGACGGAGATATACTCAAAGAGCACAACTCATGTTTCACGCGTTGGTTCAAGCAGAAGCTTCTGTCGTACCCTTTACATGAAGATTCTTCCACGGAAGAACAACTCATATCCGCCTTGTCATAGGGCGCTGAGCAAAACCTGATGACCTATGAGGCGTACGATATCAACGGCTACACATTCTACGCCTAGGACAAGGACATGAAGAGCGATGGTTATCAGAACTCCGGGGTAACGATGGAATCCTACACCGGTAACGACAAGGACATATACTACGGAAGGATTGAGGAGATCTGGGAGGTGAGCTACGCTGGAGAGAAGGTCCCGATGTTCCGTGTCAGATGGGCCAAGAGCGTCCTAAAAGAAGACCGGTATTTCACCACCATGGTTATACCCGAAGCCAAATCCAAGACCGCGGGCGCAAACGTTACCGCGAAAAATGAGCCATGGGTACTGGCTTGCCAAGTGGACCAATGCTTCTTCATTATCGACCCGTCAAAGCCCAGTCGTGTTGTTGTGAGGAGAGACAAAAGGAAGATCATCGGAATGGATGGAGTAGCCAATGAGCAAGACTTCGACAAGTACGGCGACCCGAAGATCGAACATGACGACGACGATGAAGTAGCAGCACACACCACAAGAAGAAGCAGGAACACCCTACCTAAAGGACGTCCGTTCCACAGAAGAACTCCATTTGCGAAAAAGAAGGGCAAGAAGATTGTGAACAGATAGCTAGCTAAGATCGATTGTATTTAAATCGTAGTCTTCATTTCTCGATTGTATTTCATGGGCACTTTTTGATATCATGAATATTTTTAATTTCATGGGCACTTTTTGAATTCATGAGGACACTTGATCTCGATCCCCCTCCATCTCGATCTCGATTCCCCCTCCATCTCGATCTCGATTCCCCCTCCATCTCGATCTCGATCCCCCTCCATCTCGATCCCACCCGCACCCTCCCCCGCTAGCTCCACCGCCGCCGACGACCCACCGCAACCCTCCCCCGCTCCACTGCCGCCAACGAGCACCCGGCCCCCCGCACCCTCCCCCGCTCCACCTCCGCCAATGGGCACCGCCCGCACCCTCCCCCGCTCCACTGCC
>NC_041384.1:115983691-115984294 GCF_002162155.2 Triticum dicoccoides | reverse complement strand
GCACCCTCCCTCGCTCCACCGCCGCCGCCGATGATATTTTAAAGTAACAAATTTGAACATATTTTTTAAAAAATTATTACTGTTTTTATAAAAAATATTACTGTTATGATTTAAACAAGTTTGAACATATTTAAACACAAATAAATATAAAAACAACATTTAAAATGCATAAAAGAATATTGGGGAGCCTAGGAATCGAACCCAGGACCTCCTGGTGTGTGTGCTGTGTGCTAACCAGTCGGGCTAGTGGGTGGTTTCTGTTGTAGATAGGGTTAGGTTGTAGATAGGGCTAGTGGGCTAGATTAAAACAAAATTCTAATGGCGCACCGAGGGGTGGTGCGCCATTAGAATAGTCGTGCTTATGGCGCACGAGAGGGTGGTGCGCCATTAGAAAGCTCCCCCCCACACTAAATCCCCAATCTCTGTAATCTCTCCCCTGCCTCATCGATCTCACCCGCTGCCCCCCGTGTTCGCCGTCCCCCTCGCCGCCCCCTCGCCTCCTTCACCGTCCCCGAGCGGAGCGCCACCTCCCTCGCCGCCTCCCTCGCCGTCCCTGAGTCGAGCGCCGCCTCCCTCGCCGTCCCCGAGCCGAGTGCCCTCGAC